>NC_091743.1:87876457-87883957 GCF_043380555.1 Nothobranchius furzeri
ATCCACTGATTTCCCTCTTTCTTATTCACTCTCTCTCTTTCTTAACATTTTTTAATCACAATTGTCTATTTTTGCTCATTTTAAATATATTTTTAAACATTTTCTAAATGCTTTTTTATATTTTTACATTTTTTGTTTTTTGTGAAGCGCCTCGTGATTTTTATCTTGAGAGGCGCTATAGAAATGATATTTTCTTCTTCTTCTTCCAGCTGCAGACTTCCAGTCTGCTTTTCACTCTCCTGTTTGCAATGGAAATCCATAATCCAAGCCTTTTACCAGGGATGCTGTATTTCATGTGTTCTTTCAACACGAGGAACTGTCTAAAATAACCACCAGTGCAGTAGCGCCATGTAGCTAACACTGTGTTTGTTAGCCACCTGGTTGTTCCGTCTACACAGAGAGGAATGTCGTTCACAGACAGAGCTCTTGTCTTAAGAGCAACTCGTGGGCCCGACCTCTGCAGGGATTCTCTGTTTTAGGCTTTCCAAATGCAACACAGATAGTAGATGCTGTCTGATCTAAGTCTGTAGTTAACGCACCTTTATTTTGCACCTGAACATATAGAAATAGGAGTAATCTATATACATCATACAGCCCAGTACTGGCCTGTATTATGTTTAGCTGGCTGGTTTTATTTTTTAACATTCTTGATATTACTTAAAAGTGCCATGTCAGGTCATTTTGGTTTAACGTAAAAGCGTAATAAAATAAAAACCTTTGATCTGGTCTCGGCTGTAAAACAGGTGGCAACCCAGAGCTAAGCTGCATGAGTAAGTTTAAGGTCCTCTCGGCTCTGTTCTGCCACCTGCTGACTAATAAATGTGATCTTAAATAATAAGTCTGCCATACTTCCAGGGACTGCCAGTCAGGTCAACAGAAAGCTGGAGAATTAGGTAAGATGCCGGACCTCTCGTGAGGACCGGGACTGGGATCTGGGAATGCAGGGCAGAGGTTTGGAAGTGCTGGGTCTCACCCTGTCCATTCTCCTTCTGTGGAGAGAGGAGAAGTTACGTACGTTGTGTGTATTTGTGGTGGCCATTTCAGTAAAATAGCATAAATCTGTTAGTTATAAATTTCTTTTAGAATTTCTCATCATTCCTTTTATAATAAGTTAAGTTTGCAATTTAAATGTGTTAATTTTTTATTTTTTGGTAAATTGATGTAGTTGTGAACTTTTTGGACACGCCTTAGTCATTAAGCTGATTAGTAGCACATGGGGAGGCGGGTGGAAAATGTTTGTTTGCCAAGTGTCAGGGGAGATAGGAGGATTTTGGTTAAATGATTTTTTGACCATTTTTAGACCTGAAAATTTAATTTAAGGTTAATTTTCGTTGGATGAAAAGTAGAACATTTTGAATGAATTTTGAACTTTTTTTTTTTGGAAGAATAAACCATTTTTACAATTTGCAAGAAATCAAGTCTAAAAGTGCGTGCTTAAAGGAAATCACCCGTTCTCACCAACGGCCTTTAGTTGGAAATCGATTTTTGGAAGTTTAAAGGCCGTGACAGTATTACTATGTGTATGTATGCATGTTCAAAGTAAAGACAAAAGACAAAACGTTCATGAGCGCCATACGTAACAAGCAAAGTCTTTAAAGACAAAAATATATCTACATATCTGGAAAATGTCAAGCCTGATTAAACTTATAACACACTTCTATATATGTAAAGCTGCCCGGGGTTTTGGTTTATATTAACTGTGTTTACCTTCAGTGTATTGGGGTGAATGTTGATTTCATCATCTCAGAGACGGTGGTTTTGGTGGAGAACTCCAGCCTTGGAGCAATACCCTATGGAAGAGTTATTAGTGTCAATAGTCAAGATTAACATGGTGGGTAAAGATATCATGTAGAATATCTCAGAGGCATCTAATCAATGTTTCAAATACTTTCTACTCATATTTGAAAGCAAAAAATCTCTATAAACCTAAAATTCCAAAAACTGGACCAACGGGGAAGTGAGGTGATCGCATCATCAGAACCTCTCTGTCCACTCCAGAGAAGGAGGGAACAAGCTTGGGTTCTGGAAATAAGAAACATCTAGTGCAGGGGTGTCAAATATGCGGCCCGCGGGCCGGATCCGGCCCGCAAGCAGGTTAAATCCGGCCCGCGAGATGGTTGTGTAAACTTTATTTTCATACTTTACAATGTAGAGTGAAAATAAACGTATCTTTGTGAGCAAGTTTTCTCTGTAATGAGTATAAATAAAACAAAGCTGCGCTCAAGGCTCACACGAGAACTTGAATCACATCCTGAAGTTGGCCGCCACTCAGGATGTGACTCCTGATGTTGATGTGCTGGTGAAAGCTAAAAGATGTAAAGTGAGTCAAATATACTTTAAGTGCTGCATGAAACTGATCTACCCACGTGATCTGTAAGCTGTTTGAATCACTAAGGAATGTTTTTTTTTTTTTTTTTTTCAAATTTTCAAGTCCACTTCAGGTGTTGTACTTGTACTGCACTGTCCTCAGGCTCCAGCCTTGTTTTATATTGATTGTATTAAAACAAAGAAAACAATCTGAAGTTTTTTTTATTTACCGGTCCGGCCCACTTGGGACTAGATTTCCCTCAATGTGGCCCCTGAGCTAAAATGAGTTTGACACTCCTGATCTAGTGTCTTCTTCTAAGTATGCAAGAGTTTCCCCCTCTGTGAAATACAAATATAAAAACAAAAAAATTCAATGAAAACACAAATATAGCGTTTTTATTTTATTTTTTGGTTTTAAGTGTTTTTTGGGCTAACTTATGAGGCCAAATTCAACGCCTGGCAGCAAATTCCAAAAACAGCAGAAATTCTGTCTGGAGCCTCCTCAAGCGGAACGATCTGGTCAAAGCCGGAGTTACAACCCCAGCCAAGCAGAGATCGGCCCCTAGCAATGCGGACATATGTTTATGTTTATTTATTTGGCAGATGCTCTTATCCAAAGCAACGTACAACTGTGGATCTATCGGGCATATCGGGGCTCGTTGCGGCTGCTGCCTCTCTGCTCTGGGTTCAGGACCTTGGACAGCGCCATCTCCTGCTCCTTGGAGCTTTCCCTCCTCCAGCCTTCCCAGCTCAGAGAAGCTTGGCTGGAATTGACATTAGCTTTGACTAGTTTAGGTCAGTTAGTTGCTTGAATAGCCCTTTGTTCCCCTTTTGATAAACAGCCCAGGCGTTCACTTTTGTTTAGTTAAAACTTTCACTTTGATTAAGTAATTTAATCAGAGGGTAAAAGTTCGGAGGGAGCAAGAATCTTTGTACATTTGTAGTTTAGGTAATTAGTGGTTGGTGAAGTGTTGCTCTACATTTTGGGTTTATTCTTCAGTTCTTTATATTTGTATTTTCCTCTTGGAGTCCCCTTTTAGTTTTATTAGTTATACTCGACCTGATGAACCACAAGTTTGTTTTGTTTAATTAGGAAGAGCTAATTAGCTTTGTTTCAGTTTGTTTAATATTTAGAGAATGATAATTTTATTTTGTTTAATAAAAACTTCTAAATTTAATAACAGCTAACACACACTTCTTTGTGAGGCCATCCTTCATTTTAACACCACCAATCAGGGCTGACCCCTTCTGTCCACCGGAGCCGTCAGCAGCACGTCTTGCTCGCGTAAGCTGCTGCTCGGCCCTTTCCTGCGAAGCAGCAGGGGAGCAGCTGTCACCGATAGAGCATGAAGTCACACGAGTGACTTCGTCAGTAAACACAATAACAAGCAGGAGAAAACTACCACATGGCTCCAAAAGGTTTGTGTTTTATGTTCTGTCCGTTTTATAATCGCCAAAACGGACCTGAAAAACAAAGGAGACCGCTAGCTAGGTGATAACTTCTCACGGGGACGCACAGTTAGTAACTTTTTTTAAAGTAAAGCAACCGGAAGGCAGTATGTTTCTTTATTCTGAAAATGTCGGGAGTTTCGCTCCGTTTCCGCGTCCGATTTCCTGTCTTTCCTCACCCCAAAATGTCGAACTTGACCCGTTTTCGAGGCGTCGCGCGTAGAAAATGGAACCGGCGCGTAAAGGCTGCGACATGCTGCTCCTGAGACGCGGCCGACTCGCGCCGCTGACGGCTCCGGTGGAAAAGGTTCTGTTGACCACAGCGGCTTCTATCAGCAGCCATGACGTGCTGCTCTGGTGGAAAGGAGTAAAGGCTGAAATTGTCATGACTCCCAGTCTTTCACCCTCCTCTGCCTCTGCTGCCTCCTCAGAAAGCCCTCAGCCACTTCATTCATCTCACCTGTTCCTGTCATCAGCTCATTACACACACCTGCTCCCCCTGCTATATATTCACCAGCCAGCCACCAGTCCCCTGCCAGATTATTGAACACTCTTTGCCAGTAGATCTTCCAGCCTTTCACCTTGCCTGATCACAGCCTCCGGACCTCGTTTTCACGCCTGACCCCTGCCTAGGACTCTGCCTGCCATCGACCCTCGCCTGTCTTTGACCTGTTCCCTAGCCTGCTCCATTTACCTGCTTCGCCTCGTTCTGGTTTTTGACCCACGCCTTCTCTCCGACTCTGTCTCCTGCCTCGCCCTCCTCGGGTAACGCCACATCTAATAAAGTCTTTTTATTGAACTTCTACTGTGTTTGGTGTCATCACGGGTCTTCCAAGTTCTGGTCGTGACAGAAATGTTTCAAACACTGAAATTCGACTTCTTGGCCTCAGATCAGAAATGAAGGAAGTCCCGGTGAAGGATTTGACATTATTAGAAAATGCTGAGGGTGATAAAGGCCAAATTACAAGGTACAGCCGCAGCGCTCTGCTCGGGTGTCATGCGGGTCGGAGCAAGAGTCATGGAGATGGAGGACCTGCCCAAACTACAGAAATACTGGTGGTCTATTTTTGAGGCACTCTCCTGGATTTGCGCTGAGACCCGTTGACCCGTTTGTGTTACAACCCAGTCTAGGAGTTGTGGGTTGCAACAAGAAGGGAGATCAAACAGAGGAGTGGGGATGTAAACAAATGGATTTACTTGGCAGAAACTAAGAACACCACTGAAGCTATCTTAAAGGTAGAACAAAATGGCCAGGGAGGACTCTCCACCACACAGGACAGACCTCGGCAAACAGGAACCAGCAGGCTTTATTGGCAGCCCCACACCATGAGCCCGGGTGCCTCCAAGGCTGCCTAACGAGCTGCCTGCAACTGGAAAGAACACAATTAAACACAAACAAAGACCCAATGAGACAGTGGTGTCGTCACATTTGTTTGGAGTATTTATGGTGGAGGCTTCTTTGAGAACGTACCAGTTGGACACGGTTGCCTTTTGCTGTCTTTGGCTTAGAAAAGTCTAGTTCACACACACCCTTCTCATGAATGCAGAAATCTCTGAGCACGTGGGCGGGGCAAAAGATGCCTGGAAAATCCATGGTGTCCTCCATAATTAGTAAACAAAGACGGCCATGACCAGTGTTGGTTTTGGGGACTTTGACTCTGATACTGCTTCCTGCGCTCTTTCTCTCACTGAGACTACTGCGTCTGCTCCTCACAGCAGTCTGTCTTCATTCTGCTGCGGCTGGGGGGGGCAGGGAACCTTCTCACTTCAGAGAGAGCCGCAGCATCATCAGTGTGCGTTCTCGATCACTGTCATTCAGGGGTGGAGGATGCATTGACTCCTAGATGGCTCCATGGCCTTCACCGGGTCACAGATCCAACCAGGCTAGGGGGGAGGGGAGGTTTCACAGTGTCTGTCCACATTCCCTCTGAATGATAATGCATCATGCATGCGGGAAGCCCCTGCTGGCTGATTATCACCAATTGGAGGCTCCCCCTAAAGGTCGGTGTGAATTTCTGCCGTCCAATCAGTCGGCAGATCAGCGAGGAGACGAAGATGGAACTGGATCGACCATGTGTTGAAGAAGAACCCGACAGATGACTGCGTTGTGGCCCCCTATTCAATTCAATTCAAGTTTATTTATAAAGCGCCAAATCACGACAAGAGTCGTCTCAAGGCACTTCACATATTTCTCTTTTCCATCGCCTGGTCTGGAACGGTCAGGTCTGGGTATTATGGACCGGTATGGGTCTAGAAGTTTTCTGGCAAGCGTTTCTATCGCATTCCAGGCTCCAGTTAGCAGGCGGGGTAGCGTAATGCGTCACGAGCGACGTGTGTCTTAACGTCACACAGCGCGACGAGAACGCGCCAAAACACAACAACAATGGAGTCCAGTCAGCAGCGCGTTCTTTCTGTTCTTGGTGTTCGGTATATTCTTTGCACCCACATCACGATAGCGTTTAGAGCTATGCTGCGCGCATACTCGCAGGCATTATCTCACAAGGAGTACAGCCAAACACAAACACTCGAACCCTGGGATTGTCGCGGGTAGTTACGTCATTTCTCCCCCAATCAGAGGACTCTAGACCTTTTACGCTGTGGCTCCGCCCAGACCAAAAATCTCTGGACCCACAACAGAAGGGGTCGCGCTCTGGCCCGGTCCGGGTAGGTTTTCTGGACCGGTTCAACAATCAGCGACCCGATCCTTCCCATTCCAACGCCAGTTTGGGCGGTGGAAAAGGCCCTTAAAGGCTTTCTGAGCCATTTCCTCTAGTTTACTGTCATCTCGTTGCCATGGAAACCACCACTTCCGGGCTCGGCAGCTGTGGCTGAATTGACCACGTGACCGTAGAGCTGCATAACTACAGACGCTCGAGTTGTAGTTAGGGTGCGAACGGCTTTATTAGACATCCTAGGGGAGGTGAGCCTTCTTCTGTCTGCTGCTAAAACCATTATGACCGACTGGCAGAGGTGTGACCAAGTCACTGCTTTGCAAGTCACAAGTGTTTCCAGTCAAGTCCAAGTCAAAGACAACCAAGTCCAAGTCGAGTCCAAAGTCAATGATGTGGAAGTCCAAGTCAAGTTTGAATTTTCAAGTCATAAACAAGTCATCTAACTTCAGTTTAATGACGATGATAATAAATTCCAGGAAAAGCTTCTTAAAGCTTCATTTATTTACTCAAAGTGCAGCTGATTATAAACAAAGTGCTAAAGCTAGGTTAGCTTTTACCTAATTATTTACTATAGTTTTTCTCGTTTTACATGATTATATTTTGTTACTGGTTTGGCATGTTTTAGATTATATTTTAGCAGTTTCATTATTTAACAATATTTACTGTCCATATGGTTTTACTATTTTCTTACTTTTGTCATTTATATTAGCTCTTTAATTTTCATATTTTTACTCAATTTAATCCTGTTTTCTCTGTAGGAGCCCTCTGCCCCAGGGGCGGTGGTGGACTGTTACTTCCTGGGCGCTCTACAGGTGGCGTTTAAGTGGAGGTGGGGGTCTATGCTCCCCCTCCTCTGAGCACCCTGACTTGGTTGCTGTGGAAGACCTGATGCTGCCGGGGCAGACGGCTCCTCTGATGGCGTTCCCTTGCCTTACCTTACTTGGCTCATCTGGACTCAGTCGAATATAAATTTTTACTGATGTGATTGTGTGTGTGTGCATGCGTGTGCATATGTCTGTTAATGTTTTCAAACTTATGGGAATTTGGGGTCATTTTAATCCTGTAAAGCACT
>NC_091743.1:87888957-87923957 GCF_043380555.1 Nothobranchius furzeri
ATTTTTTACCCTTACTTGAGTAATAAACCCTATATCAGGAAAGTATCGTCCTCGGTTTGTGTCCTTCCAGTGAGCTTTGCAGATGTGGGAAAATGTCATCAGGCAGTAATCGTTGTTAAATTCATAATTATTCTCGGAGAGAGACCAACTCTTATCTGCCCCTGGGAGCCCCGTAATGCATAGCGTCATTTCAACATGGCGGTGTCCGCGACACGGTTTATATGCAGGTAGCGGCGCTGCAGCTGCTTCATATAGCGACTCGTTGTATTCTCCCTCAACCCAAATCCTCGGATCACGCATTTTAGCTAAAACGCTAACGTTAGCTTGCCTTGCGTTGACTGTAGAGTTGTGGGTGATGGTCACGCAGATGTGCCATGAGATTTGAAGCGTTGCTGCCTTTCACAGACACTTTTTCTGCACCTGCTGCAAACAGGATAGCCGTCTTCTATCAGCTGTCCCTCGGCATTCTTCACATATCCAAAAAATGCCCGTACTTCCCACTTTGTCTTCTTTGAGGGATAATAAATGTCCTGAGCGCTGCCGTCTCCTCCTTTGGCCATTATTTCAGCTTTAGCTTCAAGAAAGTTTTGGTTGTAAACAACAAAGTGCGCATGTGCCGCCGGCAACTTCAGCAGATGACATGGTGGCTGGTAAGGGTCACCGCGCCTACACCGCAGCCACGGTAACCCACCGAGATAATATATGTTTTAAAAAGAAGACAGTTATTATTATTATTGTCAACTTTTTTACCGGGGTTTACCGCTACACCGGTTACCGTGACAACCCTATTTCTATTGTTGTTATTTCTGCCTCACTGAGGAATTTTAACTGGAGTGTTTTTACAACAGTACAAGAGCAAACAAATATTAGATCATCTGGTCTAATATTTTTAAATGATGACATCAAACAGACATAAAATAAGAAGTTATGGGCAAATATTGGTATTTTAAAGACTAAAGGGGAACAATTGTAAACAAAGAAACAACATAATTACAAAATAACACATTTTAGGCAAAATTTAGTCACAAACTGAGGACAATATTTTCCTGATATACAGGGTTTATTTAATTGTCTGAAAATGTAACACGATTTACCGCGATAATACCGAAAACCGTGGTAATTTTAGTCACAATAACCGTGAGGTTACATTTTCACACCGTGACGACCCTAGAATAGAAACAATGACTACCTGAAAGTCCTCAAACAAGGACCAGGAACCCAGTGTGTGGTTAGATGAAGACCTAGCGTCTCTCTGGAAACCTAAAGACACTTGTAGGACCACCCCTCCCTCCCCTCTGATGGAGCAGGTGTAGATTGGATGCAGGTACCTTCCAGTTAATCCATCCCTTATCCTTTTCATCCATGTTCTGCTTCAGTTGTCCTCCCAGGCTGGTTAGATAAAACTGAAGAAGGCAGACAAGCGTCGGTTTCGTAGCCGCACTAGAATGTCCATTCTAATAAAAAAACGAACTACAGACCTGGACGGGGCGCGAGGCTCGTCTGTTCTCAGCATAGCAACGCTGGATCTGCTTGTAAAGCTTCCGGATGTCCTGGAAAAGCATCAGGATCAGTAAGCAGGTGGTCTGGTAAAGAAGCAGGACCAGACAAACACCCAGGTCTGACTCACTCAAAACATGTTGGGTACACCTGCCCTTCACACCTGTGTACCTTAATAAGCATGAGGTCATCGAAGCTGCAGTCCACCACCAGCCTCAGAGAGCTGGGCGTCACATCTCTGCGAAGACGTTTCCTCGGCCCGTGTCCTCTCTCCTGCTCCCGGTTACTCTGCCTCTGCTGCTGACGCTGCTGCTTCCTCTCCTTTCTTCTCTGCCTGGAGGTGGCGCAGCGCACAGGATGGGTTAAACACATTGGTCAGCTCCAATCAGCACATCGTTTTATCCACATTTGTTACGTTACACTCTTTCTCTAAAATGAGTTCAATTCATTTAATTCCTCAAGATTCTGCACACAACACCCTGAGGGGACGGTGACCCAAAATGACCTTTTAAAGGGACTTTACGGAGTTTTGAATTTTTATGCTCACGATCGCCCCCTCAGGCCAAAAGCGTAACGGCAGCTTCAATAGTAGGCTCGTGCACGAGGCGCGCATGCTGTACGTGCACACTCCTTGACGAAAATAACAGCTGAGACAGTCCCGTGTGTGTGTATGTGTGTGTGTGTGTGTGTGTGTGTGTGTGTGTGTGTGTGTGTGTGTGTGTGGCCCGGAGGACAGGAGAACACACAGCTAATTAATTAAATAATTTGGTTCTGTACCTTTCTCTTCAGCACAGCCGACAAAGGTTTATGATGGGTCAGTCCTCCTGCATGCTCAGATCATTCCCTTCCCTTGCTTGAAAAATTGTTCCAAAATGAAAGTTGAACCCACATCTTTTTTATCTGTGAATTCAATGCCGTTCAGCGAGTCCCAAATAAAAATTTGGGCGTCTTACTGTAAAAAATATACCATTAATGTAAAAAATACACTCTAAATGAACTATGTTCACATCCAGAATCGAACCCAGGTCTTCTACACGAGAGTCAGACGTCGTACTAGATGAGCTAAAGCACCAGTGACATTCACAGTATCTGTTACATTTATATCCTTGATGACAGCTGAAACAACGTTCAAAGAACGGCTCGGAGTGAAAATGGCTGTTTTGTTGCTAATCTACAGGAAATATCTAGAAGAAAGTTCTACAGAAAGTAGCTAAGGGTCCTCAGAAATGTAGCTAGCTTTGTCACTAGGCGTTAGGAACAGCGACAAAGTGGCACTGCCTCTCTCTCTGCTGCTAAAGCTACGGATAGCAAATGCTACGGGCGATGCCTGAGCGTGAACGCGCATGAAGCAGCCTGCTCGACCCGAGCATCTCTCTTTTTCTGTGATTTTACAGAAAAACAGGCAATCACAGTAAAAATGCCAGGGCTCATTCTACAGGACCAGGGCACTGCAGGAGAATGTATGAAGAAGACATTTATTATTTCTACACATGTTTTGGCTGTCAGACTTCCATAATGCACCTTTAAATAATCTTGATTATTTCTAAAGCCGTACCGACACAAACAAGAATTTTAATGGCCCAAATCTGCACCAGTGATGTACTAACCACTCCACCAGAGCGCGTGGGGTCGGCTTCACTCAGCGGACCACAAACTATGCAACTTTCAAATCTGACCTGGTTAAGCTTCTGTTGAGGACAGGGAAACCAGCAGATCACAAAATAGTACATCTAAGCAACATTTTCACGGGACTGAGAATACGAGGTACAAATTAATTTTTGTACTCATTAGCAAAGCCCTGTCATCATTATGGGATGTTGTGTAGAAATCTGAGGAATGAGGCCAAAACATAACATGTGGAAAAGGTGATCTAGATTCACTGTAACTGAGAACAACCAGATACTGCCTTTTCCTGACGAGAGGGTTCACAAAATCTGCGTGGAGCTGCGAGTTCTCCCCGTGTATGCGTGGGTTTCCCCCACAGATCACAACATGCCCTATAGGTTATAAATTGTAAGTCACTTTGGATAAAAGCGTCTGCTAAATAAATAAACATAAACATCTTGTTGACAGATTAGAGATCATCCTGTTTACTCCATGACGACTCAAACACAAGCAGCTGTCTGGGAAATCAAATAAATGTTCCTGAATATACATTTTTATACATCCAACTGTTTCAAATGGATTAGTTTGATTTAAATACATTTTTGCATTGCCTCCACTTTTTCTACACCCATCTTAAAGAAGAAGAAGAAGAAAAAGAAGAAAATATGATTTCTATAGCGCCTCACAAGATAAAAATCACGAGGCGCTTCACAAAAACAAAAAAAATGTAAAAATATAAAAAAGCATTTAGAAAATTTTTAAAAATATATTTAAAATGAGCAAAAATAGACAATTGTGATTTAAAAAATGTAAAGAAAGAGAGAGAGTGAATAGGAAAGAGGGAAATCAGTGGATCCTGAGGAAGGTGGGATAGGTGGGGAGAGCAGAATAAAGAGAGAGAGGTGAAGAAGGTCATACAAAAGCCAGCTTGAACAGGTGAGTCTTCAGCTGCTTTTTAAAGGAGACCACTGAGTCCACTGATCTCAGGCTCAGGGGGAGAGAGGTCCAGAGTCTGGGGGCCACAGCAGCAGATGATCTGTCACCTTTGACCTTTAGCCTGGTGCTGCACAACCAGTAGGCTTTGATCACTGGACCTCAGGGACCTGCTGGGGGTGTAGGGACTAAGAAGATCACCAATGTAAGATGGTGCTTGTCCATGTAAGGCCCTATAGACCAGAACCAGGATCTTGAAATGAACCCTGAAGTTGACTGGCAGCCAGTGAAGCTGGAGGAGAAGCGGGGTGATGTGGGTGTGTTTGGAGGACTTGGTCAGAAGCCGAGCACAGGCGTTCTGAACCACCTGTAGACGGTTCAGGGAGGTTCTGCTCAGACACGTGAAAAGAGAGTTACAGTAGTCTAAGCGTGAGGAGATGAAGGTGTGGAGAACTGTCTCAAGTTCAGAGCGGGACAGAATGGGACTCAGCTTAGCAACGTTCCTGAGATGGAAGAAGGAAGAGCGAACAAGAGAACTGACATGAGAATCCAGGGTGAGAGCTGGGTCAAAGGTCACGCCAAGATTCCTGAAAGAAGGTTTGGTGTGAGAAGCAAGCTGACCAAGAGAGTCTCTGACTTTGGGAACCAGCTTGTCTGGGGCACAGATGAGGATCTCAGTCTTATCTTCATTCAGCTGAAGAAAGCTCCCACCATCCAGGCTTTGATAGTGTCTAAGCAGGTGTGTAACAGCTGCAGCTTAGACATCTCATGGGGCTTAAAGGAGATGTACAGTTGGATGTCATCTGCATAAAGATGGTAGGAGATTCCTTTGAAGGAGCTCAGGATGTGCTGAAGAGGAAGCAGATAGAGGAGGAAGAGCAGAGGCCCCAGCACAGAACCTTGTGGGACACCATGGGTAAGAGAGGTGTTGGAGGACCTAAACTTGGAGATGACCACAGAAAATTCAGTAGATAAAAGTAATTATGGTGGCAGGTGTTTTGATGGGTTTGGTTCGCTTAAGCAGAGTTGGGGTGAAACCCGAAGAGCTTCCTCTGTTTCACCCCTACTCGTCCCCCTGTAAATGAGTGTCCTTACTTCCGCATGTCCCTCTCTTCCTCCCATTTCTGCTGCTTCAGAAGCTTCTTCCTTTGCCTCTTGGACATGTTGGAGTCTCCTCCGGTGCTGCCGTCGTTCTCCGGCTGGACCGAAGCTCCACGTTTCTCCTCACTCACCGGGGAGCAGCCCGCCGGTGAGTGCTCGCTCATGTTTCTGTTTGTTTACTTTACTATAAACCAACTAAAAACTTACCTAAATATTTAGACTACAAACAAAAGAACGACAACCAAATGAACGAGCTGACAACACACGTCGAACTTCGTCGCATGCGTGACGTCAGTTAAAAGCGCCAGGCGCCTTCACGAATATAGGATTTACCTCAATTACTGACTTTTGTGCTTTAACCTTGTTTTTAACAAACTCCGATATTAATAGTAAATATTAATAGTAGTCGCTGTCAAAATTAAAACACGTGTTTTTGCATCTCTTATGTTGCGTTCATTTAATGAATGGTGATAGAACAGTACCCTGTGGTTTGGAAAAGCAGAATTACCAGGGCACCTGAAGGCATCAGCTGCAGATCTAGCACAGGAGGAAATAATACAGACTGTTTTATGTATTTAGCGTAGTGTACAACACATCCTGGTGTTTGTCAGGCAGTAAAATCACACGTGCAACAATAAAAATATATATAACAAGACCTGGATTCATAAATCCCAGTTCATTATTAAAATGCTGATGAAAAAATGTAAACAAGACAGGTCAACCCAGTCAGAGGTTAACAGCAAATCTAGGGCTCTAAGATGGAAATGTGTATGTGGTCAACACTGGTCTGTGATTCTGGTGTTTGTGGCACTTAGCTGTCACCCACAGCTGAGCATTTAAATCATCCACCAATGATGTTGCTCCTGTAGAATGCAACAGAGCAACAATAAAACTATGTTATAGGACAAATAAATACGCCATTTCACTATAGTCACAGATTTTTCAAACAATATATGGAATCTGGTCATGCATGTATGTAATTCTCAGCACCAAAGATTAAAATATTGGTGAATAAAAACGGGGGGTAGTAGTAGTAGGATACATAGATCAGTAAAACGATTGTTCACATTCATCTTTTGTCCTTTCCTGGTGAAAAGAAGAAAGTTGCAATTTGGACGCTGTCTCATGTTGGGGTGAGAGGAACTGAAACGACTGCACAGGGACAAGGTGTGGCGCACAAGAGAACTAACATCATAGATTATAATGATTCATTCACCTTACATTAGATTAAGTTTCAGTTTGCCCAGCAAAGTAGGTGAAAGTATACCAAACTGATGCAGACCACATGAGATATGATGTGCAGACACCACACACCGCCAACAATGCCTTGCATGAAGGTCTTCCACATTCTTGAAGAAGCAGAGCGATAAACACGACATAGAGTTCACCTGAAAGGTCACAAAGTGATCATTTTTCTAAGCACTGATTGGAGAGCTGGATGATAGGTGTTGGAATTGCTTTGGTTTATTACTTCTGCTAAACTAATACTTATCTGTGTGTTGATCTCTGATCTCTGCAGGTTTTCTGATGATTATCTTGATCTGAAGTGGTTTGACTCTTGCAGACGCTGAACAGGCTGCAGCTGACCACCCCTCTCCACCGTCATCGCAGCCAAACAGCCAGTTCGATTGTTCCGGAGCTTTTAAAATACTCTCACGATTTTATGGAAACTCTTTTTAACAGGTCAGGTTTTCTGCTGAGTTTAGGACACCTTTGTTTTTGACTCTTGCTCGTGTTTGACTGTGATCCCAGCAGAAATCTTGGCACACAAGAAAAAAAAACACAAAAGATGCAATTAAGAATAAAAACATCTTCTGTTTGGTGATCGAATGTGTTATTGGACACTCGTCTAATGAACAGAAATCGTTGAATCTGTGCATTCCAGCTACCTGATTAACTGTGCTTTTTAAATTAATCTTTACAATCCAAGTTAACCTGTTGGACACGGTGTTTATTGCAGGATGCATTACATGTCAGTCAGCATTACATGTGCATGGTTTGAGGCCGGGTGTGATGGTATGCAACATTGACACGCTCGGATTAAATGCCATTGGGAATATATAGATAGAACCCAGCAACATGATCCTTCTCCTCTCTCGTCTAACAGAATGGGTGCGGGCCCACAGCCTGCAGATGGGGCTGTAATGGACCAGGAGCCTCCTTTATAAAACTTGTTAATGCACAACACGGGGTCTGAAATGTATGCACATCATTTTTATAAAAACTTTGTAATGTATCAATAACTCAATGTGAAAATGTGCACAACTCTGGCTCTGGTGGTTCTGGAGACTGGGAAACTGGCAGCACAGCTGGTGAGTGATAATACGGTGAATTAGTGCCACATTTTCAGCCTTGTAGACCTTCTCATGCACACACACACACACACACACACACACACACACACATACACACACACACACACACACACACACATACACAAAACCAACAGCCAGTCCCCACCCTCATTTCTGAACAGAAGTAAAAAAGGAGAACCTGAATGAAAACATATTACTTTTAAGAGTTACATCACACACACACACACACACACACACACACACACACACACACACACACACACACACACACACACACACACACACGCACACACATGCTCCTCAGTGCATCTGGCGTTGATCAAGCCATAAGACTATAAAGGGTTCTGTGAGCTGCAGAGCTACACCAGCCAACACCAGCGCGTCTGCAAACGGTGCACCACTCTACGCTTTATCCGTGGTGCCGTGGGAGTGTTGTTGAAATGCTAATTTCCCATTCATAGGATTGACGATTTTCATGTAATCCTCTCTTAGCATGTCTCGTCACTGCACTCACCTCACCTCATTTACTCTTCCCACTGCAACAAAAGCCTGCATGCAGAAACATTAAAGTCATAGATTACAATTAGATTGATATGATTAAAAAGCAATATGCCGTGATCATGGCTGTAATTAATTAATTACCATCCATCCATCAATCCATGAATTTTCATCCGCTTATCCGGAGTCGGGTCGCGGGGGCAGCAGCCTAAGTCGAGACGCCCAGACTTCCCTCTCCCCAGCCACTTGGGCCAGCTCCTCCGGGGGAATCCCAAGGCGTTCCCTGGCCAGGTGAGAGACATAGTCCCTCCACCGCGTCCTGGGTCTACCTTTAGGACTCCTCCCAGATGGATGTGCCCGGAAAACCTCACCAGGGAGGCGTCCAGGAGGCATCCTGACCAGATGCCCGAGCTCCTCTCGATGTGGAGGAGCAGCGGATCTACTCCGAGCCCCTCCCGGATGACCGAACTTCTCACCCTGCCTCTAAGGAAGAGCCCAGCCTTGGAGAAAACTCATTTTGGCCGCTTGTATCTGCGATCTCGTTCTTTCGGTCACCACCCAAAGCTCGTGACCATAGGTGAGGGTAGGAACGTAGATCGACCGGTAAATCGAGAGCTTCGCCTTCTGACTCAGCTCTCTCTTCACCACGACAGACCGGTACAACGCCCGCATCACTGCAGATGCAGCACCAATCCTCCTGTTGATCTCACGCTCCAGTTTTCCCTCACTCAAGAACACGACCCCGAGATACTTAAACTCCTCCACTTGGGGCAGGACCTCATCCCTGACCCGGAGAAGGCATTCTAATTACCATTAACACAACAATTGGACACCCCCACTAAAAACTCTGTAGTCTGAGAGTTTTTGTATAAATGGGTCAGAAAATTAGCTGAAAGCACAACACTAATAATTCCATTTAGCCTTGCGTAATCACGTTAAACCTTTGAAGATTGTTTATCCTGAATGCTCGCAGTCTAGCGGCATCATCATTAGTCATAGTCGCATCAGCAGCAACAACATTTCTGTTCCAAACATCAGACGTGTCAACTTTACAGGCCAAGGTCTGTGCACGTAAAGTCTTCACAAGCGTGCGTTTTTACAAATGAAAACAAGAGTCGTGTTTAACGTGAATAATGACTTTTATTGATTTGTCAACAATCCATATAAAAACACCCCCGACGCTTTTCTTCAGAAGCTGTTAAACATGCACACCTCCCGTCAGACGCCCGACCTTCCCCTCATGTTTACTAAAACCACCGTGGACGCCACCGCAGAGTGACTCTCAGATGCTGCTGCAGCTTTCTCCTGTTTACAAAATACAAATGGATTTTTATTCAAGTTGACTAAAATGTGGAGGATTTCAAAAAGTAAAAAAAAAAAAAAAAGTTAATTAAACATTTCAATAATAGCACAAAGAAAGCTAACCCCAATGAGCTCCTGGCAATGACTTGATCGTTTTACCTGCTGGTTCCGGGTGATTCTTAATAGAGTCGATTATAAATCATGAAACATTTTATATCTGCTGGATATTTCCATAGTGGTGTCTTCATAGGAAACCGGACTTCCTTCACAATAAGAGTCTCAAAAGTACACACGTTCTTTCATCACCTTTATTTTTAAGTCTAACAACAGTTTAGTTTTTAAGAAACCAGTTTAAATGAAAAGGAAACAAGTGAACAGGTTAGACGGCAGCGGTGCTCACTGCTACACCGCCGCTGCGGCTCCATGAAATACAAAATAATATTTTACTCCATTAAAAACGCACCCAGAACCCTCCAGTTCAAATAATAATAAACAGTAAAACACAATCAGCTTCAGCCTATAGAGCTCCGGACGTCACGTGACTCTCGGAGAGTAGACGCCATGTTGGCAGGCAACAAAGGTAAACAAAATGAACGGGATCGGCTTGGATTTTACTTCGTCGGAGTTTACTTCACACTTTAAAACCGAAGAAATCGTTTTATATAGTCAGAAATTAAATAGACTAAACATCTCCGACCCTTACCGTGCCCCTGGGATACTTTTTAGAAATGCCAGAAGCTGTCGGAGCGGACCTGGCCAGGGAACCCCTTGGGATTCCCCCGGAGGAGCTGGCCCAAGTGGCTGGGGAGAGGGAAGTCTGGGCCTCTCGACTTAGGCTACTGCCCCCGCAACCCGACTCCGGATAAGTGGATGAAAATGGATGGATGGATGGACAAATAACATAGATTTACATGTAAGTAGTTTAAATAGAGTGCTATGCTGTTTGAATGTATAAACTGAACACCAAGAGAAATCACTAGTTTGATTTTTTTCCGTGAATAAAATAAAAATGTCAGGCAGGAGCGTCTCAGGATCTGTCTGAGATCTGACTCGGTGAGACAGATAATAGCAATCCAAAGTGCTTTTTATGTGTGATCTGACGATTGATCAACCATTGCTTAAAAATTAAATACAGCTTAGCCGGTTAATTGCTGTGATCATAAAACACGGAAACGGCAGCACGCAGAACTCACGAGGCAACGTTTTACGTGACGTTTACTTGTTGCTATGAGTAATAAGACAGAAAAAGCCACGCCAAAATAAGTTTAGGAAGCCCACTAAGAATCGTAATAAAAGCATTTAAAATAAATACCATACACAGTTGAGGAAACGTTGGTTTAAGTACCTGATATGAAGCGGTTGCTGCATAAGTGAAAACCTTTACTCTCGGGATCCCACAGCTTCATTTCAGCCCGGTCACTAGCGCGTTTTATTACAATGATCCAACGTTTGCGGCGTTCCGGATCTTGGGGAATCCTGTAGACGGCTCATTCCTTATGTCGTCCGTGTCTGTTCTGCATCCTGGGGCACAACAGGAATCTACCACATTTCCTGTTTGAGTTTTCTGACAATAACAAATAGTCCAGCTGCAGGCTTCTGCCTGCCAAGATGGCGCCGTTTCGATTTGAACTGTTGCATGCCGGGAGAAGTGACGTCCACTCCCGGAGCTCTATATCAGAAAGTTTTTCTTCAAATACCCACTTTAGAGTTTTTAATGCAAGTAGAACTTCAACACATTACTACAACTTATTTCTCAGCATTGCAGCTTTAACCTCAAACCGAGTCTTTGGTTTTTTATTCCTCTGATGAAGAACCAATGCTCCTTGGTTGGTGTGCCAACACTGGTTCACAGACCTTTAGCACCGACAGCCAGTCTGCATTTCAGTCATGAGTCTAACATCCCCACACCAACGTATTCATCATCGTAAACCCACCAGCCGCTTTCAGCCAGCTCACAAGCCTTTAGAAAACAAAATGTTTATGAAACAATAACAGTCAGAATACATTATAATAAAATAAGAACGGACTGACCAGCAGATCCACATTCTCAAAATATCATCATCATCATCTTCTTCATCATCAGCATGGGGGTCATGGAGGACTCTGCACCCGGGTGGAGCAAGAACAGAAAAAAGGACCCATGCATAAATGATTAACATTACATTTTGTGCACTCTGCTGATCGTTTAAGCGCTAAAATGTCTGACGCACAAAAGATCACCTCTAATATCAAACCGAGTCACAAACAGTTGAAATGTTTGACAGGCGACTGGATACAGCAGCAGCTAACTGATGTTCAGTTTCCCATCTGGAGACAAATTCTGGTGCAAATGAGTAAAGAAGCTGTTTGGCATGAGTACAAAAATCATCATTAAAATGAAGTAAACCCCAGATCCAGTTCCTGTTGGGAAGCAGAAACACAAAACGGTAAGTAGCAGTGACGATCCTGAACAACTAGTGAGTCTTTCCTTCTGGCCTACGCTTGATCAGTACAAACTGTACTTGAACACATCGTTTTTACCTTTTACTGGTTAAACAGGTTTTTCTTTTGATACCAACTTGATTAAAAGTAATTTGCTGCAGCAAAAATCCATTAAATAAGTTTTACTGACAGCAATAATGAGCTAATCCATCACGATATCAAAAACATGACATGTCAGTTCGTATTCATTTGCAGAGGTTGTGAAGGAAAGAAAATAAAAGTTCAGCTTTCTCTAAACATGACCTAATTTCATGTATTCTTACTGGGCATCGAATATTAACGCACTGCTGTTTAGGCTGAGGGGAGACGAGGATGTGCTGTAGAGAGATTCTGGTGTACTTCTGGCTCTCCTGCAGCTAGACTAGATTCTCAGCGGCCCTTTCTGTGTTTCATTTCCTCCTGGAGTAGTCACGGATGCTCCTATAGAGACAGGCCAGTTGGACACGATTGCCTTCTGCTCCCTGCCGGCTAAAGGCTTAGTGGCACTGTCAGCTACACCGGGCTTCACACACACAGACCGCACAGCTTCTGCTTGAAGAACACAGCTTTGTTTCTCACTCTTGTAGGGATTAGCTTAGTTGCTATATGCCCCTCGCCAGACTCAGAGCTACACAAGCTCTTCACGTCTGCTCCATCTCCCCTCGTCCTCCTCCAACTGCACTGTCCTTTATAATCAGCCTGCGACTGATTAGTGATTGGCTCATCTCCGGTCTGGCCGACTCCCCCCTCCCGGCTCAGTGGAAGGGGTCGCTGGTGACCAGCTGAGCCCCCAGTACCATTTGGATTATTTATCTCTTTGATTTGTCATCAAGTTTCCTCCTGCGACCACATCCAGGGAGGCTGGCTACAATCCCATGGATCTTCCATTTCTGAATAATAGATCCAGCTGTAGTCACAGGAACATCTAGCTGTTCGGAGATGGTCTTTAGCTTTTACCTTTAAAGAGCAAGTCTCCCTCAAATCAACTTTTTTCCCCTGATAAACTAAATAAACGAGTGTCTAATCGTGCTGCAGACACGTGTAGTCAATAGTTTTGCACTTTAGTGCATTTGAGTTAAAATTTTAATTTTCTGCCTAAAACTGGCAGTGTTGTGCCGTTGTCAGGTAAAAACTCTGCACTGGATTTGAATTTAAATCTGCCATCGCTATTGGCTGAGATGTATGCTATGATGTAAACTGGTACATTATGATGTCACAATGCTGTGGTGAGCCTCTGTGTGTGTGTATTTGTTAGCAGCTCCACCCTCTCGGTCTGCCAGGCAACAGCATGTGTTGCATTTTTTAAACAATGAAGTGAAGTGAAGAGTGGAGTTACTCTGGTAGGGGGTGACTTGCTCTTTAAAGGGACATTATGGAAGTTTGACGGCCAAAACATGTGTAGAAATAATAAATGTCTTCTTCATACATTCTCCTGCAATGCCCTGGTCCTGTAGAATGAGCCCTGGCATGTTTACTGTGATTGCCTGTTTTTCTGTAAAATCACAGAAAAAGAGAGATGCTCGGGTCGAGCAGGCTGCTTCATGCGCGTTCACGCTCAGGCATAGCCCGTAGCATTTGCTATCCGTAGCTTTAGCAGCAGAGAGAGAGGCAGTGCCACTTTGTCGCTGTTCCTAACGCCTAGTGACAAAGCTAGCTACATTTCTGAGGACCCTTAGCTACTTTCTGTACAACTTTCTTCTAGATATTTCCTGCAAATTAGCAACAAAACAGCCATTTTCACTCCGAACCGTTCTTTGAACGTTGTTTCAGCTGTCATCAAGGATATAAATGTTACAGATACAAAGGACGTCACTGGCGCTTTAGCTCACCTAGTAAGACATCGGACTCTCGTGCAGAAGACCTGGGTTCGATTCTGGGTGTGAACATAGTTTATTTAGAGTTTCTTTTTTACAGTAAGATGCCCAAATTTTTATTTGAGACTCGCTGAACGGCATTGAATTCACAGATAAAAAAGATGTGGGTTCAACTTTCATTTTGGAACAATTTTTCAAGCAAGGGAAGGGAATGATCTGAGCATGCAGGAGGACTGACCCATCATAAACCTTTGTCGGCTGTGCTGAAGAGAAAGGTACAGAACCACATTATTTAATTAATTAGATGCGTGTTCTCCTGTCCTCTGTCCTCCGGGCCACACACACACACACACACACACACACACACAGACGGGACTGTCTCAGCTGTTATTTTCGTTAAGGAGCGTACACGTGAAGCATGCGCGCCTCGTGCACGAGCCTACTATTGAAGCGGCCGTTACGCTTTTGGCCTGAGGGGGCATTCGCGAGCATAAAAATTCAAAAGTCCGAAAAGTCCCTTTAACGGCCGCCGGCGAAACGTAGCGACAAAACAGGTAACGAAACCGGTTCTGTGTTTTAAAAAGAACGACAGCATTGAATTAGAACTAACACACAACAAGAACACACCTAAGACGCTCCTAAAGGTGTTTGTCCTCCACAGTTCCTGTGCAGTCTCTGGCGATCTGAGCTCCAGCGCTAACGGACAAAAGCTCCTGGAGATCTGCATCATTCCAGTTTATCATCTCAGCTGATTCGGTTCAAAAAAGTGAAACTTGTGCCCGTGTTCACTTTCCTTTTCAACATAGTTGCCAGCCGGAGCTCGGCAGTAACTCTCCGCGTGATCATGACACCTCCCTCGGTTGCAGCAAGGTGTAAAATGCATTCACAAGTTAGGCGTTGTGGTAACATCACCACCAAGCTTGGCGGCACGAATGCCGCAAAATCCCTGCGTCACCCAGCCGCCACAGCGAGTTCAGAAGACACACCGTGGCTGCAGTATTACTAGTGATGGGTCCAACAACACTGACGCACCGGCGCATGTATGTGGCCCACCCGCGTCGGTCTGCGTATTGTTATGGAGGTGGCCATGTGACCGATACAGCTGCCGTGTCGTTCGTCAGTGAAGCACCAAACTGTGTTTAAAAGCAGGAGCGTCTCCCTCTGTCTGCGGGAGGAGTATCTGTCACAAGTACAACTTCGCAAGCTAAAATTTTCCACTGCATCAAGGAGCCAGAAAGAAAACGCAAGGTGGTCCGTGTTTCGTCCTGTTCCTCTCCGTTTCTGCTTGATCCATCAGTATGTCGTTTCTAAACGATTCTTTTTAAATCATTCGTACTATTTTATGCAGGTTAAACTGAACCTGCATACATCAGTAAAAGAATGTCGTCAATGCTGAGACATCACAGAGAAACGCGTGAATTTGGCCTTCCCGCCGGTGGTCAGCGCGGTGGAGTCGGGGGTGCGTACCAGACCGGCCCAAATCAGATAAACGGCACACTGGGATTTGGTGCCAGTAGAGTCTGGCTATTAGGTTTGCTCGCGGACATGTTTATAATCCAGCAGGTGTCTGAAGACCAACGGTGTTCACATGGTAGCGATACAGTCTGCGTGGAGTTGCGTGTTCTCCCCGTGCATGCGTGGGTTTCCTCCGGGTACTCCAGTTTCCCCCACAGATCACAACATGCCCTATAGGTTATAAATTGTAAGTCACTTTGGATAAAAGCGTCTGCTAAATAAATAAACAAACATGTCTCGGAGAAAGTGTTCTGCCTCAAGTGGAGGAGTTCAAGTATTTCAGGTGTTGTTGATGAGTGAGGGAAAGATGGAGCAGGAGATTGATGGGTGGGCTGGTGCTGCAGTGGTGCAGGCGTTGCAGCAGTCTTTCATGGTAAAGAGAGAGCTGAGCTGGAAGGTGAAGCTCTTGATTCACTGGTAGATCTACATCAAATGGTAAATGGCCTGTATTTGATATAGTGCCTTCTAGAGACCTGGAACCCCCCAAGGCGCTTTACAACACAGTCATTCACCCATTCACACTTCTGGTGGTCCCCCGGTCGAAATATCGATGGAGGGGTTGTCGTGCTTTTTCTGTTCTGGCTCCAACTCTGTGGAACGAATTGCCACTGAGCATTAGGCAGGCACCGTCCCTTCAAGTCTTTAAGTCTCGATTAAAGACATTTTTATTTGATTGCGTTTTAGCGCTAGGGTTCTTCGAATTGCCCTGACATTATGGTTTTTATTCTTCTTCTTTTTAACCCAGATGCTTGATTTTATTTTGTCCACCATTTGTTTTTGATCGATTAGTCTTATTCCGTTACCTCTCTTTACTTGTAATATTGTTTGCTTGATATTTTATGATTTCATATTTTTATCTTGCTTTTATGCCCAGGTACTGGGAATGTTTTTCTTATGATGATCAGCACCTTGGGCTTCCGATAACGTTGTGGAAGGTGCTCTACAAATAAAATTTGATTGATTGATTCACACACGCATTCACACACTGGTGGAGATGAGCTACGATGTAGCCACAGCTGCCCTGGGGCGCACTGACAGAGGCGAGGCTGCCGAGCGCTGGCGCCACCGGTCCCTCCGACCACCACCAGCAGGCAACATGGGTTTAAATGTCTTGCCCAAGGACACAACGACAGCGACAGACTGAGCGGGACTCGAACCTGAAACCTTCAGATTACGGGGCGAGCACTTAACTCCTGTGCCACCGTCGCCCCACATCACACCTGTTGTTATTAGTTCTCCTGGCTTTAAGCAGTAGGCAGTTGAATGGCTTCTGTGGAGCTTACTGAACAGCTGAACAGGTAATTCAACCAATTAATCAGGTGAGTTGGAGCAAGAGACGGGTACAATGTGCTGGATTAGAGCTCTTGATGACCAGGGTTTTAAAAGTGACAAGAATATTGGGGCCTTTAGAAGTAAATCGTTGTGGTTTATTGGGGTTTCTCCCTGATTCTTGTTCCTTCTCACCCAGTCCTGGTTTTGGTGAGATTGCCACACCTGAGTGAGTAATCTTCTAAAATCCTTGTTTTGTGTTTGTTTGTTTGGTTTTTCCGGAACTGCGCTGCTCTGGGCGGCTGCATGTTGGAGTAGCTCTGTTGACTATATGTAAGTTTAGCCTTTTCTAGGACATTTTTGCTTCTAGTTTCTCCAGAAAAACTGTTTTTTGGACACTTTACTTGTCTGTTTCTGGTGCTGTGAAGCTTGGAGGATTTTTACTGCTATTTTTTAGCTTTTGTCACTTTTTGAGCATTTGTTATGATGCGTAACCATGGCAACAGTCTGGTTTACAATCGGGAGCAGCTGATTAAAGAGCAAGTCATCCCCTACCAGAGTCTAACTCCACTCTCACTTCATGTTTGAAAAATGCAACAAATGCTGTTGCCTGGCAGACAGAGAGGGCGGAGCCGCTAACAAATACACACACACACAGGCTCACCACAGCATTGTGACATCATAATGTACCAGTTTACATCATAGTGTACCTGTTAGCCAATAGCGATGGCAGATTTAAATTCAAATGCAGTGCAGAATTTTTACCTGACAACGACACAACACTGACAGTTTTAGGCAGAATATTTAAATTTTAACTAAGATGCACTGAAGTGCCAAATTATTGACTACATGTGTCTGCAGCATGATTAGACACTCGTTTATTTAGTTTATCAGGGGAAAAAAAGTTGATTTGGGGGTGACTTAAAAGAGCAAGTCACTCCAAATCAACATTTTTTTGCTGATAAACTTTATAAATGAGTGTCTGATCGTGCTGTAGACAAATGTAGTCAATAATTCGGCATTTTAGTTCATTATAGTTAAAATTTAAATATTCTGCCTAAAACTGTCAGCGATGCACCGTCGTCAGGTAAAAACTCAGCACTGCATTTGAATTTAAATCTGCCATCGCTATTGGCTAAGAGGTACACTATGGTGTTAGATGGTACATTATGATGTCACAATGTCGTGAGTGTCTGTATTTGTTAGCGACTCCACCCTCTCAGTCTGCTAGGCAACAGCATTTGTTGCATTTTTCAAACATGAAGTGAGAGTGGAGTTAGACTCTGGTAGGGAATGACTTGCTCTTTAACATTGGAAAGGCTGAAATAATACCTCAACTGAAGCCACAAATCCCAAATGAGCTAAAACGCAAGAAGCATGGGTGCAGAGTAGGGTTGTCACGATACTAAAATTTCAAACTCGATTCGATACTTGAAAAAAAAAACTCGATGCTCGATTTCGATACTATTTAAAAACACCAATTTATTGAACAAGTTTATTCAGCACTTTGGGCTTCCTGACAGGGTTGCGGAAGGCGCTTTATAAATAACATTCCTCAATTTATATTGCAAAAAATAAATGTTAAGAATTAAGTGTGTAAAGTGCTTAAACCTTTCAAGTATCAGCATTTTTTCAAACGTGCATACAAAAACTGGTGAAAGTTAACACTTTAAATCATGAATTGTCTCACTATATATACACTATTTGCAGAGTGATGTTTTGCTGTTTAAACTCTGTTTAAGGTGCATTTTTGTCATAAGCTGTAATGCCATATGTTTTGTTCTGTACTTTTGAACAACTCTGTAGGTCAATAAAGGGAGAAAACGAATTTCTCCACAGCAGGACAAAGGTACATCTACCGGTAATCTTAATAAAAACAGACTGGCGCACGGCAGTGATGTCATTAAAAGCGCCGGTTAGATTAGCCGCGGCTAGTCTGTTCACGCCTAGAAATCCCAGACCAGACCCGCTCCAAACGAACAGGGGAATCATGTTAATGATTCCTAACAAAACCTTTCGACATGAAGATGTTTTGGTGAAGATAATGTCTTATTTCGAGGCTGCACCATGGGTGCCCGTCCGCACCCGTTATATGGATATACACTGATGGCGATTCACCGATGGATCTAAATACCCCGGGGAATCCAAGTAGCACCAAAGTTGTCAGCGTGAGTAAACAAACGTACTGCATGCTAGAATTAAGTCCGGGTTGCAATAAACGGGAGTTTTCCTTTAAGCACATAAGCGTGAATATACAACTACGTGTCGGACTTGGTATGCTAATTAAGTTGGACTGTGAAGCGCCTCCCAAATTCGCTGTTTATGTATTTGTTTATTTATTTGGCAGGCAAAACTTGGATCGGAGACAACTCGCGTGGGAAATTGCAATGTAGCCATGCGGCGTCTTCTTCTGTTTGTCTGGGAGGCGGAGGCTGCTTTACGGCATCTGGCTGTCATGCGTGTCGGTGTACTTGAAGAAGGCTGTGTATAATAGTCCATAATATCGATACCACAGGGATGGAATATCTCATTTAGATACCACTTTTAGCATCGATTTATATCTAGGTATCGATTTTTTTGACAACACTAGTGCAGAGCGGGAGCAAAACGGAGACAGAGAAAGAGGAAACTCAAACCATCTCTTCCATCGATCATAATGGGCAATGTGAGATCACTGGCCAACAAGATGGAGGAACTCCAAGCCCTTTCAAGGACTCAGCCAGAGTTTCGGCAGTTTCAGAACCGCTGGAGGAGACAATGCAAAGAAGGATTCTCCAGAGAGTCAAGAAAATGATGGACAACCCTGAGCATTCTCTTCACAAGACTGTCCGACAACGGAAGAGTGTCTTCAGTCAGAGGCTTCTTCAGTTTGGCTGCAACACTGACCACTACTGGAGATCCTTCCTGCCAACAGCCATTGTAATATACAACAACTCTTTGATGACTTGATTGTTATTATTATTCTGAGCTACTACAGCAATCAATTTCCCTCTGGGATTAATAAAGTATTTTTGAATTGAATTGAATTTTCCTCAATTCTGTCCCCGAGTCTTCCTGTGTTCCTGAATCCTGGTCTGATTTCAGAAAACAAACATAAAGACCTGCTCTCTGATCTCACTAAGTTATGGTGTGACTAGAATATTAATATTGGGACGGGTGAAATGACTGTGTTTAGAAAAGCGTGTATCTATGATCGGTGCTGAGTCTGTGGAGGTCAGATGAGACGGGGAACTCCAGCTGTGCAGCTGAGGACTTATGTAATGAGCCCGGCTTCTCCCCATAATGACTGCTCCTATATAAAGCCCGCTCATGCAGCTGCAGCTCTGAGACGCCAGCCAGAATCTTGATGTCCACCAGCAGCTGATACTTTTCAGTGCACACAGATACCAGACAACAGACGCCTGCAAATGGCTGACCTGTGCGCGCGCACGCACACACACACACACACACACACACACACACGCACGGGCAAATATTCCTGCTATAAAGACTCTCATGTTATTATAATCATAATATCTATAAATTACAGCTTTTTAGAAGGAGAAGAAGAAAAAGTATCATTTCTATAGCGCCTCTCAAGATAAAAATCACGAGGCGTTTCACAAAAACAAAAAATGTAAAAATATAAAAATCAAAATGTTTAAAAATATTTTTAAAATGAGCAAAAATAGACAATTGTGATTAAAAAATGTAAAGAAAGAGAGAGAGTGAACAGGAAAGACGGAAATCAGTGAATCCTGAGGAAGGTGGAATAGGTGGGGAGAGCAGAATAAAGAGAGAGAGGTGAAGAAGGTCATACAAAAGCCAGCTTGAACAAGTGAGTCTTCAGCTGCTTTTTAAAGGAGACCACTGAGTCCACTGATCTCAGACTCAGGGGGAGAGAGGTCCAGAGTCTGGGGGCCACAGCAGCAAATGATCTGTCACCTTTGACCTTTAGCCTGGTGCTGCACAACCAGTAGGCTTTGATCACTGGACCTCAGGGACCTGCTGGGGGTGTAGGGACTAAGAAGATCACCAATGTAAGATGGTGCTTGTCCATGTAAGGCCCTATAGACCAGAACCAGGATCTTGGAATGAACCCTGAAGTTGACTGGCAGCCAGTGAAGCTGGAGGAGAAGCGGGGTGATGTGGGTGTGTTTGGAGGACTTGGTCAGAAGCCGAGCACAGGTGTTCTGAACCACCTGTAGACGGTTCAGGGAGGTTCTGCTCAGACACGTGAAAAGAGAGTTACAGTAGTCTAAGCGTGAGGAGATGAAGGTGTGGAGAACTGTCTCAAGTTCAGAGCGGGACAGAATGGGACTCAGCTTAGCAATGTTCCTGAGATGGAAGAAGGAAGAGCCAACAAGAGAACTGACATGAGAATCCAGGGTGAGAGCTGGGTCAAAGGTCACACCAAGATTCCTGACAGAAGGTTTGGTGTGAGAAGCAAGCTGACCAAGAGAGTCTCTGACTTTGGGAACCAGCTTGTCTGGGGCACAGATGAGGATCTCAGTCTTACCTTCATTCAGCTGAAGAAAGCTCCCACCATCCAGGTTTTGATAGAGTCTAAGCAGGTGTGTAACAGCTGCAGCTTAGACATCTCATGGGGCTTAAAGGAGATGTACAGTTGGATGTCATCTGCATAAAGATGGTAGGAGATTCCTTTGAAGGAGCTCATGATGTGCTGAAGAGGAAGGAGATAGAGGAGGAAGAGCAGAAGCCCCAGCACAGAACCTTGTGGGACACCATGGGTGAGAGAGGTGGTGGAGGATCTAAATTTGGAGACGGCCACAGAAAAGGAGTGCTCAGAGAGATAAGAGGAGAACCACTCCAGAGCAGATCCTGATAGGCCTACCCAGTCTCTCAGCCTCTCCAGTAGCAGGTGATGGTCAACAGTGTCAAAGGCTGCAATCAGGTCCAGCAGGACCAGAACAGAACAGTCCCCTGCATCATCTGAGTCAGAAGGTCATTAGAGACCCTAAGAAGAGCTGTTTCAGTAGAATGAGCTTTACGAAAACCTGACTGGAAGCTATCATAGATGTTCTGTTCATCAAGAGCAGCTGTGAGTTGTTTAGCCACAACCTTTTCCAAGATCTTGGAGATGAACGGAAGTTTAGAGATGGGTCTGAAGCTGCTATGGAGAGAGGGGTCGAGACTCGGTTTTTTAAGAAGCGGGTGGATTACAGTGTTCTTAAAGTAAGCAGGGACCTGACCAGAGACCAGAGAAGCATTAATTATAGAGAGCACGCTGGGACCGATGGACTGAAAAGCACTTTTAAACAAAGATGAGGGTAAGATGTGGAGGGGGCATGCAGAGGTCTTCATAGAGTTAACTAGCTTGGTTAACTCAGGCAAAGAAACAGGAGCAAAGCTATCTAGGATGATGGGCCTGGTTGGAGCCGGGAGAGGCAGCGATAAGGCTGAAGGAGAGACGCTAGATCTAACCTTATTGACTTTGTCCACAAAGAAAGACAGAAAGTTCTCACAGTCTGCAAAAGAGTGGATGGAGGCTGTAGGAGAGGCAGGAGAGACGATGCTGATGATGGTGTTAAACAGCACCTTGGGGTTCCCTTTGCTCTGGGACACCAGGTTGGAGAAATAGGAACCCCTCGCGTCTCTGACTGCAGAATTAAAGGATGTCAGAAGATCCTTTAGGTGCAGCAGATGGACGTGGAGATGGGTTTTCTTCCACAAACGCTCAGTTTTTCTGCATTGGCGCTTCGGGCTGCGAAGGCTGTGAAGGCTGTCATTAAACCAGGGAGTAGGGTTCACTGCAGGAACTGATCTGGTTCTGACAGGACAGATGTTGTCCAGAATGGAGAGGCAGTGCTCGTTAAACTGAGAAGTTAAGGAATCTGGGTCGTTATCAGAAGAACAGGGTGGATCAAAAGCAGCAAAAAAATTGCTAGCTGTGCTCTCATTAAGAAAACGAGAACTAACCATACGGCGAGCAGGAGGTGGGGACGCAGAAACTGACAAGTTAAAGAAAATGCAATGGTGATCTGAAATATAAACGTCCTCAAGACAAACACTGTCAGCATTTAGACTCAGGGTAAAAACAAGGTCTAGAGTGTGCCCCCTGGTGTGTGTGGGGCCAGAAACATGCTGGGTAAAGCTGAAGGAGTCCATAAGGCTGGAGAAATTCATGGCAAAGTGATCAGAGGGATCATCAACGTGGATGTTAAAATCACCGAACAATCACCAGTCTGGACAGCTTCACAGTGGAGGATAGAAAGTCACTAAACTCCTGAAGGAAAGAACTGTTTGGACCAGGTGGACGATAGACCACAGCACAGTAGAACGGTTCCTTACGCCCGACTTTAATCAGCTGCAGTTCAAAGGAAGCAAAGTGACCAGAGGTTGTAGAGCTACATGGAAGATGGTCTCTGAGAACAACAGCTAGGCCTCCACCACGACCAGAACCCCGGGGCTGGCTAAGAAAATAATAACCACTCGGGCAGAGTCCAATCAGAGCAGAATAATCAGATGTTTGCTGCCAAACTTCAGTCAGAAACAGAAAATCCAGGTTTTTAGAGAGAATTTGATCATTGAGCAGGAAGGTCTTATTGTTAACAGAGCGGGTATTTAATAGAGCCATGCTGAGTGAGGTGGAGGAATCAGAAACTACAGAAACAGCTGGAGTTAGTGGACGTAAATTAGCAGGGTTAGACCCACGGTGTTTATAAAAACCACTTATGGAGGGAACAGGAGGAGAAACCACTGAGGAATGAGGATAAACCGACCTTACAGACGCTAAGACACATTTCTCAATTCTTAGGTCGCTTTTGCAAAACTCTTCACACACTGAGCACAACAGGTGTGTGTGGGCTGAACCGAGGATCAATTATCATTGTTTTGGCCCAAAAAGCATTCAAATGGTAAATGGCGTGATATAGCGCCTTCTAGAGTCCTGAAACCCCCCAAGGCGCTTTACAACACAATCAGTCGCTCACCCATTCACACACTCATTCACACACTGGTGGGGATGAGCTACAATGTAGCCACAGCTGCCCTGGGGCGCACTGACAGAGGTGAGGCTGCCGAGCACTGGCGCCACCGGTCCCTCCGACCACCACCAACAAGCAACGTGGGTTAAGTGTCTTGCCCAAGGACACAACGACAGCGACAGACTGAGCGGGGCTCGAACCTGCAACCTTCCGGTTACGGGGCGAGCACTTAACTCCTGTGCCACCGTCGTCCCATTCAATGACTACATCCCTCTAGTGTCCTGCTTTATTTTGTCACTCAGACACAACAACTGCCAAAAGTCTTTGCACGCGCTTCCACGCTGTCTTCAGAACAGTTAAACTTGTATTCACAACCGAATAAGGCGGCAAGATTCAACAGCGATATTTTATTGCAACGTATTTTAAATCAACAAGTGCAGTTTAAGCAGCCACAGCTGATTCTCATCCACGCTCTTTCAGACAACGTGTGAACAGGTTTGTGTTGTGACGTAAACACGGGCCTAGCCGGAAATAGAGACGTGGCTGAAAGAGGAAGAAGAGGCTGGGAGGGCGAGGAATACGCATCGGTCTGTCGTATCTGTATCAGTGGATGGGGCGTGGACAAAGCAGCAACATAAAAATAAATAAACAACATCAAATATTGATGAATTCAGCATCATGTCAGATTCATACCGGTAACGTGTGCTGCACGTTTAATCAATTTCCCTCTGGGATTAATAAAGTATTTTTGAATTGAATTGAATTGAATTGCAGTCATGAACAATGTATGATGCACTTAGAAACAGAGACGTGTCGTTGTTTTACACAAGAAAACCCTGTAATGCTGCATGTTGTCATGTTTTTCACCTTGTTGTCTTGTGGCTGTGTGTTTGTGTGTTTGTGTGTTTTAGTGATGGGAATTCTGGCTCTTTTTAGAGAGTCGGTTCTTTTGGCTCAGTTCAAAAGAGCCGACTCTTTCGGCTCCCAAGTGGCTCCTCAGATTTTCTGTTGCCTAGAGTCCATTTATAACCAAAATTAATGCAAAACTATATGTAAAATGATTTACTAATCTAAAAAAATGCTATATATCAAATATTTATCATTTATATGGATTTAATAACTGAACACTTTAAGAAATCTCCACTTTCCGACTGCTGGCGCTCATTTTCTCACCGTCTTCGTCACTCTCCTCTCTCTCGCTCGCCTTTTTCCTCCTCCTCATTCCCTCTCGTCTCCCTCCGCCCGCACGTGCTCTGCTGTGTGTCTGAGTCTGATCCTCCCTCTTCCCCGCCCCTACTGCTCTGTGTGTGGACAGTCTGGACACGCAGTTCCACGTGTTGACCAATCGCCTGCAGCTTTCACCAAAACAAGAGGGGAGGGGCCGGCTCCCGTCGTTCGCTTCAAAGAGCCAGCTCTTAGAGCCGGTTCGTTCGCGACAGACACATCACTAGTGTGTTTGTGTGTTTGTCGGCTGTCGACCTCTGCACGTGTTCTGGAAGAAAGTGTTCATTTGAGACCCGAATGGAGAGTTTGGTAGTTGGACTGCACGTTGAATGTGAAACGAACGGCTTCGTCACGCTGAAAGTCGGTCAGGACAACCGCGTGAGGAGTTTTGCAAACACGACCGAAGTATTGAGAAATGTGTCCTAGCGTCTGTAAACAAACTGATCAAGTTCAGCATAGCTTGTTATAAACGTGTATATTTTTATTTTTATTGGTTGTAACATAAAGGAGCGCTCCTGATTTCACTACACTGAGCCACCTTAACATTAAATGCATTCCAGTGGCGTGTCCAGATCTTTTAAAATGGGGTGGCCCAGGTGAGGCACAACTTTGAGCATGGGTGGCACCAGTGGTTATGCTTTTTTTGTTTTACCCCCAAGCCTTTTGTGGACAATGAAAAGCCTATTTAAAGGTAAATTAGTGTGGTGGCACCTGGGGTGGCCAATCAGATTCCAAGGGTGGCACGTGCCACCCCAGGCCAATCCCTGGACACGCCCCTGATGCATTCTATTCTATTCTGTTATGTGGTTTGTTCATTAGTGTTACAACACTTAACACAATCTATTACTTCTTATGATGCAAACTTTTCCTGACTGAGTTGTGACGCTGATCGACTCACCCGAAGGACATTCATCTGTGCTCCACCACGAAGCTCATGGTGGTCCCATCAAACATGGGAGGGGCAATGAGCCGGGACCCTTGCTGGGAGGTGATGCTGATAACTGGCTGGGTGACACTGGAGAAGCCGTGTTGTGGCCGGTTGGTCGCCGCCTGCTGCTGAACCGCCGCTCTAGGAGACTTCCTAGTCGCCATGTAGAAAGGACTTTCCATGTACAAGCCCTCAGTGTGCTGGGAGGAGGCGTTCTCCTCACCCTCCTCGCCCAGTGGTACAGACATCTGTGACTGCACTAGAGTCTGGGCAGGTATCACGGAAGGTGTCGACATGAAGCCTGGGTAGATCATGTAGGTGTGTCCATACGCTGCCGGACTGAGGGTGAGGGGTGAGATGGGCATGGGTACAGGTGTCATGGGAGGATGTGGCATCGGCACATCTACGTATTGTCCCGTTTCTGGGTCAAAAAGACGTTTTGTAGCAGGCAACACAGGTGTGTCCACCAGGTAGTAATTTCCTGTGGTGGGATCCAGGAGCATCTTTCGCTGCGTGGCCTGAAACGGGTCCAAGGTGGGGGCTGGAGTCATAGCCGGGGAAAAGCAATACACCTGCTGCTGGCTGGCTGGCACGCCCAGTGGTAAGGAGTGGTAGACGGCAGCAGAGGGAATCTCCTGGGAGTGAGTCTCCATCACAATGCTAGAGCGTCTTATCTGCTGGTTGTGGTCCTCTGGGCCCCTGGAGCTCGACCCCTCCTGCTTTGGAGGCTGGGCGGTAACTGTACTTGATGTTTCATCAGCGGATAGGGCGGTTTTAGCGTTTGACTTGACTGGAATGGCGAGGTAGTATTCGTTTTCAGATGATGCGCTTAAAAACGGACGTTCAAACCCTTCCTCCTGCCCAGATTCAGTGGCTCTGTTCCTGTTTACTCCTGACCGGTTAGGGTTGGGGTTAGAGACTGGTTTTTTAGAGGACTTGGATGACCCTTTGATGCTAAAAGCTGCTTGTGTGGTGGCGGTGTTTGGGCGTGCAGCTGTGGAGGCCTCTGGTTTGGAGCTGATTTTTCTTCCTGATTTTGTAACCGGCCTCTCACAATGGCTGCTGGACGTCTGAAGGACCCTCGGTAGCTCGCCGTCTTCCCTCCCCAGCAGGATGTTAGTGCCGGGGGATCCTGCTGATGTTGGTGGAGTCTTGTCTGTGTCAGGATTGGAGTCTCCTCTGACCACATTGTCCTCGTTGAACCCTCCTGTTGTTTCCTCTGACCCTTCCAGCTCCTCGCTGGCTATCAGCGACAGCACATGACTGTCGGACAGAGGCTGCGCTTCCACCTTCCTTTTCCACTCGTTTTTGTCAAACACATAAAGTTGTTCCATGGTTTTTACAGCCGCCTGCAGCTTTTCCAACGCCGCCAGGTTTGGCGTCTTTGACTCTAGTTTCTTTTCTGTCGTTTCTGATTCTTTTTCCTGCTTCTTGGAGGCCAGCTCGCTCTCGACTCTCCGTCCAGAGCCTTCCTCTGATGAGCTGAGTGGCCCAGCAACAGGTCTGTCCTCTCTAGACTCGTCCGTTGTGAGGTCTGGGTGTGCTGCAGCATTATTGGTGTTAACCGACTGACATTTGATCACTATGGGGGAGACGGAGCTGGGGTTGCACTTGTGACTTTGCTTCTTCTGGCCGTCAGCAGAAACAAAGCCGGATTTGTTCTCGTTGTTATCCAAGGAGACGAAGTGATAAGAGCTTTTGACCAGTTTGCGCACATCTCTGACCTGGTGGATGGGCGCCTGCAGCTTCCCCTTGCTGTCTCGCACGTCTCGCACCATGAAATGTGGAGCTTTATCTGAAGACTCGCCCTTCAGCGCTGCAGCCAGGGCCTGGTCGGTCCGAATCAGACTCACCGTGCTGGAGCTGGCGTTGGCAGCGCGCGCTTTAGTGCATCTGCTGCTTCTTAGATTAATTTTGATTTCCGGTGATTTAGATGTCGTCAGACTTCTGGAGCTTGTGACGTGTAAAGAGTTGTCAGAGCTCCCTTTGACCCCGCTCCCGGAGGAATCTCCGCTCTGAAGGAAAGTCGGCACAAACAGGTGAGACATTCTAGTCCTCCCTCTGCAGCCCGCTGTCTTCTGATCCCGCTTCGTCTCTTTGTCCTCAGCTGGAGACACCTCGTCCTCTGGAGTTTCGTCGTTTTTATGATCATTTTGAAACCTAAGCTCCTCGTCCTTCCAGCATCTGAATGCGCTATTTTGGCTGTGAAGCAGCGTGCTCCTGGACGCTTCCAGTGCGCCTTTTTTAGTATCGTTTCCAGCTTCATTCTCCGGCTCTAAATTAGTTCCTGCTGCGGGAGCGGCGCGGTCCTGTCTCCGAGAGTCACACGAGCCGCTGTCCACGACGTCCCCTAACTCCTCCAGGCACGTTATGGCCAGGTCCGAGCTGCTCTCGGAAAACCTGGAGGTCTGTCTCTGCAGCTCCCTGCTGCTGCCCCTCCACCTGTGGCTGCTGTCGCCCTCCTGCTGCGCGAGGCTGGGTGAGGCGGTCTGGTGCGGCTCTCTTATCTCCCCCCTTTCCATCCTGCGCTCCTGCTCGAATTGTATCTTTTTGGAAATCACATTTTTGATGAGGCTCGAGGCGAATACTGCTTTCTTATGCGCGTCTTCCATGGTTTTGAAAGGCGAATTGCTGGCCCCTCTCCCCTGGCTGCTCAGCAGACTGTTGGTAACTTCATCCGTGGAACGTGATCCTGCAGCGTTTTGTGCAAACTTAGTGCGCCTTTCTGCATCAGACACTCCCGTGTTGACATTGCAGCGAAAATTCAGGGTCTCCGTCAGCCTGATCACCCCTCCTTGGCCCTGACCAAATTTCCCCACCAGCTGTATTTTCTTGGATGCGCCGTGGGGATTCCCGGTCAAAGTGAATATCTTGCTGGTGGGCGGTTTGGCGCTTGCCGGTGCAATACCCCTGTAACCTTTATTTTCTATATTTCGGGCTATTTCAAACGAGGCCGTTGCGTTTTGACAGGAAACGACACTCTGGTCCAGTCCCTGGGACATGTTTACGTTGCCATATTTCAGGTCGACAAACGTGGACCACCTGTTTATCCCCACCCCGCGCTCTGACGCAGAGGACTCGCTGGAGGTGCTGAAATTGATGGCATCAAAATATGGATAAGCCAGGCTCTTGAAGGCTCTGGCTGTGAGGTTGCGCACCTCCTTGTCAGCGTCGTCCAGCTCGCTGACAGCGCTGGACGTGCCGCTGGAATACTCTGTGACCTCCTTTCCTCTTAATCTGCCGCCTAAGTGCAGCCGTCCGGGTGCGGCTATGAAACACTTCGCCCTGTCACACAAGGTCTCTGCCTTCCCGTCCACTCCCCTAAACACACAGTGGCTCACGTCTCCGGCGCGCCTGGCATGGTAGAAAATATTTTCTTGTTCTTGGATTTTGCAGGGGTCATTTATAGCTCGAGATGTGGTTCTGATTGACAGATGGATCTGTTCCCCTCCGTTGTGCTTGGACTCATCTGAGCTGGCAAACTCGGCCAAGTCACCCAGATCATTTTCAAGCAGAGTGCTGACTGCTGCTTCGCCCAGAGCGCGATGCTGACTGCCGTCCCTCCTCTCCCCCACCGCCGCCCCATCACCCTCAAACGAGTAATCGACAAATGTGTACACCTGACTGTCACCTTCAACGTCCCAGCTGGAGGAGCCCACACCCGCGGGCCCCTCGTGGTCAGAGAGTTCCGATAGCTGAATCTCGTGCGTGGTAATGTAATGGGGCTCGTCCTCCGTTACGCACGGGTCGGACTCGTAGAAAAACACCAAACTGTCATCATCCACCCCTTCACAATCATCCGACTCGCTCCTCCCGCTCAGATAATCGTCTCCATGGCGCGTTTGTTTACCCGGCTCTGTCTCTTCCTTCTCCTCGGCGTTGGTGACGTCCAGCTCCGTTATTACGCACGGAGAGGATGGATCTGGGGCGTCGTCTCTGACCTCTTCACCACTTTTCTCAGCTTTGGCATCCTGTTTCTTTTCCGCGTGCATCTCAGGTCTGATGTCCAACGCGTCAGTTTGGTTGAGCTGCGTAAAGATCTCCGGCGCCTTCGTTGAGACGTCCACAGACGCCTGGCTTGTCCCAAAGACCGACCTTCTCCGATTTTGCTCCACTTGACTTCGCGTGACTTAATTCCAGATCTGTGTAGCTGGTGTCGCCTGGTTTCTCTGAGATGTCCTTCTATTTGGAGCATGTCACCTGTCCCTATGCTGCAGACGCGTGCGCGCGTCTCCGCTCAGCCTTCATCATCTGGAGCAGCACTGCAGGTTGACTAAACACTTCATGTGTGACACAAAAGTAGACCCCTCCTCCCAGACAGTGGTGGTGGAGCTCCGTGTTCGGCGAGACGAATTCCGGTGTCAGCGAGACGCTCCAGACATTCCCCCGCAGCGCGCGCGACGTCTGCAGAGACAGTTCACGTCTCGGACGCATGACTGTAAAGCTGGCGTTCAGACCAGATCAGCAGTAGTCAGTCAGCCTGAAAATACCTTCGCGCGGTTTTTAGAATGAAGATAAAAGCAGGAACGTCCTCATGGATGCTACAGAAGTTCACAGGAAATCTCTCAAAAATCCTTTTTCAGGATTTGATTACAAAACCCGCGATTCAGTCAAAAGGCGCGTGCGTGATAGAACAGCTGCATGATTTAAAAGGATATCCTTCACCAGCCTGATGCTCCAGTGGTGTATTATTTATGTAAAAATGTCCCTGTAGGCACAAACGATGCTCCTGGTGGGTTTTAGTTGCAGGATAAATGTTCTGTATTCATACTTCCGGTCGTGTTCTAAGCTGTCCCTTTAGCTCACTTCGGCCAGATTTGGACTGTCAGGTTTCATGGATTTATGTTGTAAGAATTTAATTTTACATCTATTTAATGAACCATTAGACTCCATATTAAATATCAAATCAATCTGATGGACCTTTGGGTACTTTTAACCAGAATTATCCTGAGCTACTACAGCAATCAATTTCCCTCTGGGATTAATAAAGTATTTCTGAATTGAATTGAATTGAAGATTGGAACTTTTTGTTGCAGGGATTATGTAAACACTTCGTATTAACTCAGAGACAAAAGAAAAAGAGTCAAGTTTTAAAAGTTTAAAGATTACTTGTCAAGAACAGAGCTCAGACGGACCCGTAATGACACCAAAAACTGTAAGCACCTTTAAAAGTCTTTATTGAAGGCAGAGGTACCTGGAGGGCAAGGCTGAGGCAGGTTCAGAGACAGGCAGCGAGCAAGGCAGGGGTCAGGAGAAAAAACAAGGTCTGGAGACAAAGATCGGGCAGGGTGGATGGCTGGAGACCTACTGGCAAGGCTGTAATAATCTGGCATCTGTTGACTGGATGGCTGGTTCTTTTATAGCGGGGGAAGCAGGTGTATGGGATGAGGCTGATTACAGGAGCAGGTGGAATGAATGGAGCTGATTGAAGCTGACAGAGGTTGCTGGGGAAAACCGGGCTTGGCTGGAGCTTGGTGAGAGGACAAGGTGAGCTGAATGAGGAGGAAATGATAAGGCAGATGAGGGTAAAGGATGGGAGTCATGACATTACTAAACAAATTAAACTAGACTAACTTAAACACTAAATATATGGTGCAACTAAGGTGGGTGAGACGGAGAATGGTTTAGTGTGGAATGTTGCTCACACAAAAATAATTATTTAATAAATGTTTTAGGAAAATATAAGTAAGAGTTCATAAATGTGTTTTATATTCAGTAGAAGGAGGCTAAATTCATTTTCCCAATACCCCAGAGTCCCCCCCCCCCCCCCCCCCCCCCACACACACACACATAACAGGATGGTTAACTCCAACCTGACATATAACACCCAGCATCACCAGTCAGTTATTTGGATCAGCGATGGACAGGTGACTGAAGCGCAGCAGCAGTTCTTTGGAAAACACGGAGGGACATGAAGGCCAAACCAGAGCCGGCAAGATTCCGGCTGTATCTCGAAGATTATGTTTTATTTGGATTTACTTCCACAAGTTGCAACCCACCCAAGGCACTGTGTTTTTTCTGTGGGGAGAAATGAGCTAACGGTAGCATGAAGCCAGCACATCTGCAGCGCCATCTTACGACAAAACATGGACGTCATGTTGGTAAGCCACCGGATTTTTTTAAGAGGAAACTGTCTGAATTCAGATCATCTCAAGACACGATGCGGAAGGCCTCCACAACATCAGCCAAAGCCCTGGAGGCGTCTTATTCAATTCAATTTTAATTATAAAGCGCCAAATCACGACAACCGTCGTCTCAAGGCACTTCACATAATAAACATTCCAATCCAGGTCAGTTCATTAAGCCAATCAGTAAAAAGTTTCCTATATAAGGAACCCAGCAGGTCGCATCGAGTCACTGACTAGTGTCAGAGTCTTTACAGCAATCCTCATACTAAGCAAGCATGCAGCGACAGTGGAGAGGAAAACTCCCTTTTAACAGGAAGAAAACTCCAGAGAATCCTGGCTCAGTATAAGCAACCATCCTCCACGACTCACTGGGGATGGAGAAGACAGAGCACACACACACACGCACACACACACACGCACGCACACGCACACACACACACACACACACACACACACACACACACACACGCGCACACACACACACACACACACACACACACACACACACACACACACACACACACACACACACACACACACACACACGCGCACACACACACACACACACACACACACACACACACACACACACACACACACACACACACACACACACACACACACACAAAGACAAGTAATGTGTCTATAGTTATATTGTGATGTCTTAGTAAATATTATATTTGGTGAGAGATAAACTTTATTGTATTTATCCTAGTGAATCTATGATTAAACGGGTAAACTAGTAGTAGCACATCCAACTTCAAGGAAAGCAAAAAGTTATTATCAGGAGAGGGAGAATGTTTAAGTGGTTAGCAGCAGTGTGCTAGTCGATGGCCCCCTCCATGAGGCCACCACAGTGGCTTTGCTCGTATAGCTAAAGCCAAGAAGCCATTCACCATCGCTGGAGACCTCCTCCTTCCAGCGGCTGTAGTGCTGGCTGAGATGATGCTGGACAGACGCGCAGCAGAGAAATTAAAGACCGTGCCTTTGTCAAACGACACTATTCGCCGCAGAATCGATAAAACGGGGACAGACATTGTCGAGCAAGTTGTGGGAAAACTTAGCGACTCCTTTTCACTCCAGCTGGATGAATCCGCAGATGTCAGTGGAAATGCACAACGTGTTGCTTTTGTGAGGTACGGTGATGCTGATGACATCTATGAGCACATACTATTCTGCAAAAGCTCGGAAGGGAAAACAACAGGAGAGGACATATTTAATGTTGTCAAAGGTGCTTTCTGTGAATACGGTTTGAGCTGGAAGTCCTGCAGCAGCATCTGTACGGACGCGCGAAAGGGCTGATAGCGCGCATTAAAAAAGAAAACCCCGACGTGATGCGGACTCGCCGTGTCATACACAGGGAAGCACCGGCATCCAAGAAAATGAGCCCTGTGTCACATGACGTTTAGAACAGCAGCATCAAAGTGGTCACCTTCGTTAAGTCAAGGCCACTTAATGCGCGCCTGTTTTCCCGCCTCTGCGGAAATGTGGGAGCTGAACACACACAACTGCTGCCACTACTGCTGCTGCTGCGCTGGCTCTCTCTCTCTCGAGGGAAAATACTCAACCGGCTGTTGGAATTAAGATCCGAAGCACACGCCTTTCTGACTGGGCACAGATCTCCCCATGCCACCTCGTTCCAGGACACGGATTGGCTTGCAACGTTGTTATCTGGCAGATATATTCAGCAAACTGAACGACCTGAATACATCTCTGCAGGGCAAGAACTCCAGCATTTAAACCTGTACGACAAGGTGGGTGGCTTCCTGGAGAAAGCAGAACTGTGCAGGAGGGCCTGTGCACATTTCACCTGCTTTCCTCAGCTGGAGGATTCTCTCTCTAGTGAGGATGTGGACAGAGCACAGGTGAAGAGAATCATCGTGGAACATTTGACCAAGTTGATTCAGGATTTTCATTCCTATTTTCCTGACATGGAGGAGAATTCTGCACAGCTGGATCGGGCGAGAAACCCATTTCTCTTGTCTGAAGCGAACCGAAGAAAGCTCCCTGTCACCTATCAGGAAAAACTCCTGGAAGTGTCATCTGAACGTGGCCTCCAGATGAAGTTTTCCATGTGCACTCTTTCACCGTTTTGGGTGTGTGTGAAGCAGGAGCACCATGACATGGGACAGAAAGCTTTGGAGCAGCTATTACCCTTTGCCTCCACATATTTATGTGAGGCCTCCTTCTCTGCAACGACACTTTGAATGTTTAACCAGAAGAATTTGGGATTCTTTGCTTGTTCAGGGATCATAAACACACTTCGTATTAATTCAGACAGAGTCAAGTATATAATTAAAATCAACTTTATTTTCTAGACTAATTATAATACATGACAAGCTATGAATAACATGTATGTGATGGAATGGTGATGGTGGAATGTGGTGTATATCAGAACCTTTGTATCTGGAAGAAACTGTGAGTTCTGAGTCTAAAAGAATTTGGTCAACTAGGGAGTTGATTATTAATGAAACGGCATCAGATGCAATCTTGTGTTTATGTTTATATGTTTAGCAGACGCTTTTGTCCAAAGCGACTTACAAGTGATAATTGGCATGTTGCCCTTGAGGCTAACAACAACAACTTGACATCAATCATGGAGAGGAGGGAACAAGGAGTGGACGGTAGAGAGGGGGGTGGGTGCAGGGAGGGTGCTAGTTAAGAAGATGCTCTCTGAAGAGCAGGGTCTTCAGGAGTTTCTTGAAAATTGAAAAGGAAGCTCCTGTTCTGGTAGTGCTTGGAAGGTCATTCCACATTTGTGGAAAGATGCATGAGAAGAGTCTGGATTGTCCTGAGCGTGGTGTAGGCACCGCTAGCCGACGATCCTGTGATGACCGGAGCGGCCGGGCCGAGACGTAAGCCTTTGCAAGAGGATTCAGGAAGATGGGAGCCGTACCATCTCGGACTTTGTATGCTAGTGTTAGCCATTTGAATTTGATGCCTGCTGCTAGCGGTAGCCAGTGGAGCTCAATGAACAGAGGGGTGACGTGTGCTCTTTTAGGCTGGTTGAAGACCAGACGCGTCGCTGCGTTCTGGACCATTTGAAGAGGTCTCACAGTACAGCCTGGAAGACCAGTTAGAAGGGCGTTGCAGTAATCGAGGCGGGAGATGACAGTAGATTGCAGCGGGAGCTGGGTGGCATGTTGTGTTAGGTATGGTCTGATCGTTTGTATGTTATACAGCGCAAAGCGGCATGAACGAGCAACAGAGGCAACATGATCTTTAAAGGTCAGGTGTTCATCAATCACAACACCCAGATTTCCAACTGCCTTTGAAGGAACCAGAGATAGGAAGTCATTTTGGATTGAGATATTGTGCTGTATGGATGGTTTTGCTGGGATGACAAGTAGTTCAGTTTTAGAGAGGTTAGTTGGAGACAGTGGGATTTCATCCATTTTGATGTGTCAGAGAGACAGTTTGATATTCGTGCAGAGACAGTGTGGTCGTCCGGTGGAAATGGCAGATAGAGCTGGGTGTCGTCTGCA
>NC_091743.1:87928957-87936457 GCF_043380555.1 Nothobranchius furzeri
TCTGCTTTTATTAAGTAATGAAAATGTTTGTGTGAAGAATCGTGATGCATGTCAGACTCAAATCCAATCGTTAGGCAGATATCGGAATCGGATCGAATCGTGAGGCAGGTAGAGAAGCACACCACTAGTTAACACATCCCCACCCCTGGCCCTTTGCCCTAACCTTAAGGACACTTAATAGTAAACAATATCAGGAACGTTAATAAAGGGATGTGAGTTTTAACGAGTTCATTCACATCTTGGATTTATTAATTCCTGTTTTCTATCTGTGTCTCGTTCAGATCCTGGGTGCTCATCTCTTCCCCTGGTTCGGTTTTAGATGAGGTTCACCTCCTCCTGCCTCTCAGCCCGTGTTTGCTGAGTCATGACATCTTGAGCCAGCCTGTGGAACCTGAATGCATTTGATGGGTGGGGGGTTTCCTGCCCAGGGCTGTTGGTATTCCCGGCATTCCACTAGTTTCTATTCCAGCTGGTTCTTGATGGAATTTCAGGGTTTTCTTTAAGAGGGCTGGGACTTTGCAGCATCTGGCTCAGTGTTTCACTTCCTACTCACTGTTGAGTCATCACTGCTGCTGTCTGCCGAGGAACGGTTACAACATACAGACGGTGCAGCGTTTTGTCAGGAAGGTGGTGTGTGAGTGTGTGTTTAATGTTGGAAACCTGCTGAACCGCATCTGGAGACTCAGGAACTATGAGCTACTTTTCCATCCTGGATGAGAAGGACCTAAAGACCACTTCACCAGGAGCATGTAAGTCCCGTAGCAGAGGAAGATGTTCCCATGACAGGAATGTTGAGTATTTCCAGAGTGGGTTTAGGAATGACAGCATGTGGTTAAATAACTCCTGAATTCTGAAACGTCTGAAGACAACCAGTGAAGGTCTCCTCTCAGATGAGAACTTTTGTTTGATGAGAGAAATTAAACAAATGTGAGATGAACAAGTGATGCTTCACAATACATGAAGACTTGGGTTGTCTTTAGTGTTGGGAACACACGTCCTCCGAGGTCCCTCCGACTGCATGGACCGGTCTGGTGAAATGCCGGTGGACTGTGGAGGAGCATTACTTGGTTCCTTGGGGATCATTTGTTTTCTGTCCTCGCAGGCTGAGCTTCAGACGTTCCTACATCTTCTTGTATAACTTGTTCCAGTTCTGTGGCCACACATGGATCCTGGCCAACACCATCGCACGGTTCCTCACCTTTGGTCAAGGTAAAAAGAGCGTTCTCTCTGTCTCTCAGAATCAGATTTATTTATTGCCATGTAGGTGAGAGGCTCATCTACTAGGAATTTGTTTAGGTGGCAAGGTGCAAATATGCATTCAAGGCAAAGTCAGGTCAGGCAGCGTTTACATTAAGGCCCTGTCCACACGTAGCCGGGGATCTGCCAAAACGTAGGTATTTTTCTACGTTTTGGCCTGTCATCCACACGAAAACGGAGTTTTTTCACACGAAAACGGATCTTTTTAAAAACTCCGGCCAAAGTGAAGATCTGCGTTTTCTCCGTTTTGGGTGTCTGCGTGTGGACAGACAAAACCGGAGTTTTAAGGTCCGCAACGTTACTTTCCGCGACAAAAAAATGCTGACATCACGTGTGCGACCTGTGTTTACACTAGCCGACAGCATGGATGCCCTCAGAGCTGCGCTCGCTTTATCAATTGTCCAAGCGCTTTTTGCTTGTTTGTTTTTGCAAGCGGAATTACTGCTCCTTGTGGACATGGACGTAATTTTCACTTTAGAAGTGGGGGGGACACGGGGGGGGGGGGGGGGATCTTTACACTATGCTCTAATGGGAAACAGGCTTCAAGCCAAACAGTTGTTTTCCGCTTGGTCCTAGAGCCCAACCAGTGTCAATTTAATATAGAGTAATATAGTTTTTGGATGGTAAAAAGTGCAGGGGTCAAAACTTGACTTTGGAAAAAGTGGTGGGGGGGGGGGACATGTCCCCCCTGTCCCCCCCCAAAATTACGTCCATGCTTGTGGAAGACCACAGACGAAGGACGAGGTTAAGAACGGGGGAAGTACTGCCGCCTACAGGTCTGGCATGTCCTTAACAATGTATTTATCCGGGTACGTGTGGACAGAGTTTTTTTTTAAACGAGGTGGTTTGGATGCAAGTTTTTGGAGGGGCGGATATTCGTTTAAAAAAAAAACCGGCTACGTGTGGACTAGAACTTAGATACATCAAATAATTAAGCGATTGATAAGATTTTTTCAACAATGAGAACGGAGCAGGGGGCTCCCACATGTCCACAGGGGACACACCCGGTGGGATATATGCTGGATTCCTGGAGGGAGTGGAAGATCATATGCCTCAGCCAGCTGTCCATTGAGGATGTCGAAGACATGTGGATATTTGGTCTGATGATCACTGGATTTCTCCTGATTGGAGTGGGAGGATATCTGGTTTTCTGGAAATTTGGGAAGACGGGAGCGATTGGAGGGCGACCCGCACCCACGGAGAGCACCGTCCGTATGGAGACTTCTCAGACTGGGACGGTCGGGTCATGGGGCACCAGGGGGGCGTCCAGGAGGCATCCTGACTAGATGCCCGAGCCACCTCAACTGGCTCCTCTCAATGAGGAGAGCAGCGGGTCTACTCCGAGCCCCTCCCAGATGACGCTTCTCACCCTGTCTCCAAGGGAGAGCCCAGACACTCAGAGGAGAAAACTAATTTTTGCTGCTTTTGTCCGCGATCTCGTTCTTTCGGTCACTACCCAAAGCTCATGACCACAGGTGAAGGTAGGAACGTAGATCAACCGGTAAATCGTGAGTAAACCAAAAAAGGACAATACTAGAAACTAAAAAGTAAAGTGAACGGGGAGGAGATAAATACGGATAAGAGAATCAAGATGCACAAAAAAAACCCCAGACCAAAACAATGATATAAACTAAGCCGACCATAAAGAACAGGAACACAGGGAAATGAACCAAACAAATGAGAACTAAAGAACCAAAATAAAACTAAAGTAGGGAACCAAAGAGGAAACAGGAGAGAAATGAAGACGGAATGGAAACTGGACACTGTAGTTCTGATTTGTGGCTAAGAAAATATCTGTTTATGACGTTTAACTTAACTTGTATGGGTGTATACATGGGTGTATTGTGTGTACGGGAGTTGGGGTGGGGGGTATGTTATGACTGTGCTGATGCTTTTAATTGGTGTTGGAGGGACAGCAATAGGAGTTATGTAGGGTCATTTTAATCTGTAAAGCAGTTTGTAGGAAAAGCGCTTTATAAAGTTTAACTGATTGATTGATACAGGTCTTCTGTAACGTCTCGTTCAGCCTTCCAAGCTTATGCCCCATCCTGCAGATGCTGCTGTTCCCGAGGGTCAGCCACCGTGGCCAAATCCTAAACTCTATTTTATCCCATAGAGGAAGTAATTGTGCATACCCATCCATCAATCAATTCCCTGTACCCGCTTATCCACGCAGTGTCGCGGGGGGCTGGTGCACAGGAGTTAAGTGCTCGCCCCGTAATCGGAAGGTTGCAGGTTCGAGCCCCGCTCAGTTTGTCGCTGTCGTTGTGTCCTTGGGCAAGACACTTAACCCACCTTGCCTGCTGGTGGTGGTCGGAGGGACCGGTGGCGCCAGTGCTCGGCAGCCTCGCCTCTGTCAGTGCGCCCCAGGGCAGCTGTGGCTACATCGTAGCTCATCCCCACCAGTGTGTGAATGTGTGTGTGAATGGGTGAATGACTGTGTTGTAAAGCGCCTTGAGGGGTTCCAGGACTCTAGAAGGCGCTATATCAAATACAGACCATTCACCATTTCTCTCCAGCAGTCTCCGGGCAGGCAGGTGGGGTACTGGACAGATTACAGGGCAACACAGAGACAGGACAAACAACCAGGCATGCACACACTCACAGTGAGACCAGCCAACCTGACTTGTTCTTGGACTGTGGAAGAAAGCCGGCGTACCCGGAGAGAACCCACGCATGCACAGGTAGAACATGCAAGCTCCTCGCAGAAAGACCCCAGGCTGGGATGCAAACCATGGACCTCCATTCTTCGAGGCAACAGTGCTAACCACTGCTCCACTGCACAACCTCATAATTGTGTACATGTCATGTAAAATGAAACCACTCTTTGCAGATGCTTTAGCAGATACATTCTACTCCGTGGGCTTCATGATGAGTCTCTGCCAGCTGCTTTCCATCCTGGAGCTTTTCCATATAGCAGATGGGATCGAGAAGGCCAGACTTCTTCCTCGCTTCATCCAAGTGTGTTCCTCAGTTCACCTCTAAAGCTTCATCCTCTTCAGCCACACTAACTTATTGCATGATCCATTAGCTAATGATAATAATTAGTTTGTGACGGTTCTCCTCCTTTAGGTGATGGAGAAAAATGGTTTGTTGATGGTCATCATTCTGTTGGAGGAGATCCAAAGTAAACCCGTGGTGTGTGTGCAGTTTTTCTTCTGGAACATACTGGACCTTTTACGGTAGGAAACAAACCCACGGAGCAGTTCTGGCCAGGTTAGGTCTTTGTTGGCGAAGGTTTGTCGCGGTACCATTTTAAAGCATCACTCCTGACCTCTGAAGGTGACTTTTACAGACGTTTGGGAGAATGAAGCCATTGGTCATCCCACACTGGTGAAACTCCCCATTTGCCCCATCCCCATTGGGATCGGTGAGCTGCAGCTGTGGCCGCGTTTGGGAACTATTTGGTGGTTTAGGCTTTTTCCTAAAAACAGTTGCAGCTTTAAATAAAAAGCTGCACCTCAGTGGAGTACATGACTACATCTGTAGCCAGAGTAGCACCCTCTCCACATGGTTCCTACTGCAGGATGCCAGATAGAGGAAGTGGCTTCATGTAAACTAGCCTCTGTGAGGCCAGAACCAGGAGGTCTCTACGCGTTTCCTAACATTGTTTTTATTGACAGGTACCCCCATGAGCTCCTGTGTGTTACGGACACACCCTCCACCAGCATGTTATGGATTCGATACTCTGTTTGGATCGCCGTGTACATCCTGTCAGTGGCTAACGAAGGTGAGTAGGCGGATGATGAACTCACAACAGGCCGATGTTGAGTAAGAGAAGGGCTGTGAGCATGAGAGGAGTTGGCAAACAACTGAAGGTCAGGAAGTGTGTGTGAGCAAACCTGCTGATTTCTACAGACTCTAATGGCTACGTGTAAATGTGTGTCCACATCTCCCCTCCAGGTGTTACCGTCTACCAGACACTGGTCTACCTGGGCCAAACAGCCTCCCACTCAGCATCCACTCACCTCCCCATCCTGCTGAGGCTTTATTTGCCTCTTCTAGCTCTTGGTGAGAAGAAACCTTCTGACAGATCAGCTTTTCTCACACTGCTGTAATAACTCTTACACTTTAGATGTTTGAGTCTTGCTTCTGATTTTATTTAAAGGGATTTTTGAATTTTTATGCTCGCCATCGCCCCCTCAGGCCAAAAGCGTAACTGCAGCTTCAATAGTAGGCCCGTGCACGAGGTGCGCATGCTGTACGTGCACACCCCTTGATGAAACAGCTGAGACAGTCCTGTGTGTGTGTGTGTGTGGCCCGGAGGACAGAGGACAGGAGAACACGCAGCTAATTAATTAAATAATGTGGTTCTGTACCTTTCTCTTCAGCACAGCCGACAAAGGTTTATGATGGGTCAGTCGTCCTGCATGCTCAGATCATTCCCTTCCCTTGCTTGAAAAATTGTTCCAAAATGAAAGTTGAACCCACATCTTTTTTATCTGTGAATTCAATGCCGTTCGGCGAGTCTCAAATAGGAATTTGGGCATCTTACTGTAAAAAAATATACCATTAATGTAAAAAAGGAACTCTAAATAAACTATGTTCACATCCAGAATAGAACCCGGGTCTTCTCGCGTGAGTCAGACATCTTACTAGGTGAGCTAAAGCACCAGTGATGTCCTTTGTATCTGTAACATTTATATCCGTGATGACAGCTGAAACAACGTCCAAAGAACGGTTCGGAGCGAAAATGGCTATTTTGTTGCTAATTAGCAGGAAATATCTAGAAGAAAGTTCTACAGAAAGTAGCTAAGGGTCCTCAGAAATGTAGCTAGCTTTGTCACTAGGCGTTAGGAACAGCGACAAAGTGGCACTGCCTCTCTCTCTGCTGCTAAAGCTACGGATAGCAAATGCTACGGGCGATGCCTGAGCGTGAACGCGCATGAAGCAGCCTGCTCGACCCGAGCATCTCTCTTTTTCTGTGATTTTACAGAAAAACAGGCAATCACAGTAAAAATGCCAGGGCTCATTCTACAGGACCAGGGCATTGCAGGAGAATGTATGAAGAAGACATTTATTATTTCTATACATGTTTTGGCTGTCAAGACTTCCACATAGTCCCTTTAACCAAATTATTCCAGCAGACACCAGCTGAGAGGCAGGGGACCGTCTCTACATGTGTGCAGTCCATCACAGAGACAAACACCCAGTCACTAACACACACACACACACACACACACACACACACACACACACACACACACACACACACACACACACACACACACACACACACACACACACACACACACACACCTAGGGACACGCTAGTCTCCAGTTGTTTTGGGTCTGTGGAGGGAAACAGGGGTATCTGGAAAAAACTATCGCATGCTGACATCACCGAGGAAGAGAGCTGAACCTGTGACCTTGTTGCTGTAAAATTAATATATATTGACACAAATTCAGCAACCTTCACATATTCAGATCAGCAGAACTCAACGTGGTTTTGTTTTTATTAAGTTTGTGCAACTCTGCTCTCTGTCTAGGAGCCACTGTAACAGTCTGGCAGCTGCTGAAGGAGAGACAACAACATCTGGAGAAATGGAGCAAAAGCAAGAGGAAATGATCATCTCAGCTCAAGTCTTCTAGGGAAATCCTGCCAGGACAATCCAGAGTGTGTCATGAGTCAGGCTGGATGTTCTCAGCAAGAGTGATCCATAAAACATTTCAGACAATATTAGAGGTAAATAAAAAGGTAGCAAAACAAAGCAGTCAAGTTGCTCCTGGAGCCGGGTCTCCCACGTAGGAATTGTGATACTGTGGGAGGGGCGTTGCCACGGTGATGTCATGATGTCACCAGCCATAAACTCTGGTCCAGACAGCTTTCTTCTTGAACTCAGCAGAAGACTTCAGACTCATCAGAGCAGCTGGAACAACAGGAGTCAGAAACCAGTAAACACCTGCACGACCGTCTTATTTTACTTTGACTTTTTATTATTTTCTATGAAATCTCAAACTAATACTCACAGTACTTCCTGAAGTACAAAACTAACCTGGTATTTCATTAAAAAAACTTAAAGGGACTTTTCGGACTTTTGAATTTTTATGCTCGCGATTGCCCCCCTCAGGCCAAAAGCGTAACGGCAGCTTCAATAGTAGGCTCGTGCACAATTGTGTTGTATCAGTAACATTTATATCCTTGATGACAGCTGACACAACGTCAAACCAAAGAACGGTTCGGAGTGAAAATGGCTATTTTGTTGCTAATTAGCAGGAAAAATCTAGAAGAAAGTTCTACAG
>NC_091743.1:87941457-88048957 GCF_043380555.1 Nothobranchius furzeri
GTAACTATAACTGGCCCTTCTAACTGGTCTTCTAGGCTGTACTGTGAGACCTCTTCAAATGGTCCAGAACGCAGCGGCGCGTCTGGTCTTCAATCAGCCAAAAAGAGCACACGTCACCCCTCTGTTCATTGAGCTCCACTGGCTACCGCTAGCAGCACGCATCAAATTCAAATGGCTAACATTAGCATACAAAGTCCGAGATGGTACGGCTCCCATCTACCTGAATCCTCTTGCAAAGACTTACGTCTCGGCCCGGCCGCTCCGGTCATCACAGGATCGTCGGCTAGCAGTGCCTACACCACGCTCAGGACAATCCAGACTCTTCTCATGCATCGTTCCACAAATGTGGAATGACCTTCCAAGCACTACCAGAACAGGAGCTTCCTCTTCGACTTTCAAGAAACTCCTGAAGACCCTGCTCTTCAGAGAGCATCTTCTAAACTAGCACCCTCCCTGCACCCGTACCCCCTCTCTACTGTCCACTCCTTGTTCCCTCCTCTCCATGACTGATGTCAAGTTGTTGTTGTTATTGTTGTTGTTAGCCTCAAGGGCAACATGCCGATTATCACTTGTAAGTCGCTTTGGACAAAAGCGTCTGCTAAATACAGAAACATAAATAAATCATCATTCAGACTCAGTAAGGTGGCTGTTTAAGTCCCGGACACTCTGTGGACTGTTGCTGACATCTGCAGGCTGAAGGGACATCGTGAGTCAAACCTTTTCTGCAGATCAGCCTGTAGCTACGTCATTTATTATATTTCTTTGTTGTGATACTCAGGCATCAAAAGCCTTAAAACAATCTTGTTAAGTTTATGTTTTAGTTGTAGGGTTAGGGGTAACCCTATCCGTAACACATCCGACTTCTGATTGAGAACCATGGAAACCAGGTTTGTTTGACCCCACCAAGGGGCCGATCTCTGGTCATCACCTATTTATGTCTGTGCAGGCAAAGGTAACAGAATACCGTGTTTACCTCTGTGCAGACTAACTCTCACAGGTAGCCACAGGTTAGCAGGTAGAGTAGAAAGACAGCACAGGACTGAAACGCACCATTTTAGGATCTCCACAGGCGACAGGAGTTGCACCATAAGCAACATTTCGAATGTGTCCCATCAGCTCCAACAGCCACTCCATTCTGTTTGAAACGCCTGCAGAGAAGAGCAAACAAAGAGCCTGATAACGCCTCAGCGGGGCCGCTGGCGTCAGCGTTCCTTTACAGAACGACCGCACTGGAGGATTTAGAACAAGTTACAACCGGTCAATCAAAACACGTTCATGAAGATCTTTGCACTACATCACTCTGAAGCTAACCCACCAGCTTCAGGACTTTTCCTAACGACCGTTTCAGGACTTGGTCACTTTAAATGGTAAATGGCTTGTAGCTAACTGGTGCCTTCCAGACTCTTAAGGGCCTTTTCCACCGCCCAGACTGGCACGGAATGGGAAGGATCGGGTCGCTAAATATTTTGTTTCGATTGTTAAACCAGTCCAGAAAGCCTACCTGGACCGGGCCAGAGCGCGACCCCTTCTGTTGTGGGTCCAGAGATTTTTGGTCTGGGCGGAGCCACAGCGTAAAAGGTCTAGAGTCCTCTGATTGGGGGAGAAATGACGTAACTACGCGCGACAATCCCAGAGTTCGAGTGTTTGGCTGTACTCCTTGCGCGATAATGCCTGCGAGTATGCGCGCAGCATAGCTCCAAACGCTATCGTGATGTGGGTGCAAAGAATATACCGAACACCAAGAACAGAAAGAACGCGCTGCTGACTGGACTCCATTGTTGTTGTGTTTTGGCGCGTTCTCGTCGCGCTGTGCGACGTTAAGGCACACGTCGCGCGTGACGCATTACGCTACCCCGCCTGCTAACTGGAGCCTGGAATGCGATAGAAACGCTTGCCAGAAAACTTCTAGACCCATACCGGTACATACCGGTCCAGACCAGGCGATGGAAAAGAGCTATTAGAACGCCCAAGGCGCTTTACAACGCACAAGACATTTATCCACCCTCACACTGCCCAAGGGTGCACTGATAGAAGTGAGGCTGCTGTGCGCAGAAGAAGAAACAATCTTTAATATAGCGCCTCTCAAGATAACAACCACGAGGCACCACCCGCCCCTCCTACCACCACCACCACTGGACCAAGAGGGTCAAGCGTCTCGCCCGAGGACACGACGCTACCGACTGAGCGGGGTGCGAATCTACACCTCTCCAGTTATGGGGCGGGCACTTAGCTCCTTTGCCACATCGCCCACTTATCCACCATCACCACGTTGTGAGCTCAGACATCCAGGAGAGGCTCGTAGTAGAGCCGATGCTCCACGCCCAGATCGCAAGCCTTCGTAAGCGTCGACAGGTGAGGAGTTGTTCTACGGTCATTTTCCTTATTGTGACATCACAAAAACAGCGCCATTCAAACTGCTCATAGAATCACGTGAAACCAAAATCCAACAGTTTGTGTTTACGTGTCACAAAGTGGAAAAGTTTGGATTTAGTTTAAGTTGCATGATTTGTGTTTTACTGTTGAAATGCTTATTTTGTGTTTTGACTGGTTTTTCCCTTTGTGGTACCTCCCAGAGACACTAATTAGAACAAATGGGAACAGGTGTGGAATGCCCACAGGTGCAATGGACTCCAAACGAGGTATAAAAGGAACTGAGGAAAGAGTCCAGGAGAGCAGCAGACCCCAGAGGCATGCATGAGGTCTGAGAGTGAGAGACGCACCCTGGACGGTGACGTCTCTGGCAAGGACACCAACGCTCGACCACCCTGGAATGCAGATCGGCACCTGGAGCACCGTCCCGGGATGTGGACAAGCGACCAAGTGTGGAGGATTGTGGGTTGCCCTCTCCTCCCCCATGTGAGTGGTGCAATTTCGGTGCTGGTGCCTCTGCGTCTTGTTAGGGCCTTGGGCCGAGGAGGGCGTGGCGTGTCCAAGGAGCGGAGCTGTGCCAGGGGGCGGCGGAGAGACTGGCGGTGTGCGCAGCAGCCAGCGGGCGAGGGGATGATGCTGGAGCCATGGTGGCAGCACACAGACGGGTTGCTGCAGGAGGTCGACTTTGTGCCTGACAGCCAAAGGACAAGGTGGAGCAGACTGGGTCCCAGCTACGTGGGTCAACACGGGTCAGCTGGAGCCAAGAGGTGGCTCCTTGTACTGGACACTGTCCCGCCCCTGGTGCTGCAAAGCAGGGGCGTGTCCAGGGAGTTCCCTGGGGTAGCACATGCCACCCTTGGAATCTGATTGGCCACCCCAGGTGCCACCACACTAAATTACCTTTAAATAGGCTTTTCATTGTCCACAAAAGGCTTGGGGGTAAAACAAAAAAAGCATAACCATTGGTGCCACCCATGCACAAAGTTGTGCCTCACCTGGGCCACCCCATTTTAAAAGATCTGGGCACGCCACTGCTGCACAGGAAGTTTTAGACCGTTTTTAGGACTGCTTTTATGTATTTTTTCACTCCTTCAGCCTCTAAAGACTTGAACTTTTAGCGTTGTTTTTGCTCCTCCAAATAAATGATCCGTTTGTGTGTTAAGTGGTTCCCCTGCCTGTTCTTTGGACCATGAGTCCCCTTGTATCCGGAACCTGCAGCCGTGGACGGGCTGCTGTGGGGTGACATCTAGAGGACATAGAGACCCACACAGCACCACAAAAGGAAGTGAAATGTAATGACATGGACCCGCCACAGACACACTAAAGAACGCCCGGCTCCACTTAAAGCATCATCAAATACAAGAGGAAGGAAAGACAGTTCAGGGTGGACAGGTGTGGACTCGTCTTTAGTACGACCTGTGTGGGAACCGGCAGCCAGGCGGCACTGGTAAAAGCACTGCAGGAGGAGCCAGCCCACTCTGTGGCTCGGCCAACCCTGTAGCACCCCGGCTATGACATCATTGAGACTGAGGAGGGGAACTCTGCCCTGAGAAGTCAGGTACGCCAGCGTGAAGCAGGTCTTTTCCATCTCAGACTGAAGGAAACACAGAAAACGTCCGTCTGAGTTTGATTCATAACACCGCTACAGAAAGTATAAAAAAAAGTGGAAGACATTTAACCGTGTTGGTGAGGTCATACCGCAGAAACGTGAGCGATCCTGTCGATCTCCGTGTCTGACATCTCAGACAGACACTTGGCGACGCCCACATACAACTCCACCTCGGCATCCTGCAACACACACGCCAAGCGTCTGAGCAGAGAGGAAAACCTTTCCAAACCAGAAATGTTCACGAGGAAACAAACCAAGCGATCACCTGGATGTGGTTGGGTAGCACTTTGAAGACCTTCTCCGTGGTGGAGCAAAGTATGGTCCAGCAGTGGTTGCGGGGGTTAGGGAGGGCCATGGCCTGAGTGAGGCCCTTCAGCAGAGAGTGGCACAAAGACAGTCGCTGGGGTCGAAGGTCATCCTGGAACTGCTGCAGACCAAAACTCTCCACGTAAAACTGGAGCTTGTCCTCAGCCACGTGCTTCATCCACAGACCCAGGGTCTCATACAGGTGGGCTTGAGTCTGGAGCTGATCAAAGGGAAACACTCAGCTGCTACAGTTACCTGCAGCCACTGCCAACCTCTGACCTCTGACCTCTGTTTAAACAACGCAGCGAAACAGACCTGAGTCACTGGCAGCAGGGCTTCCTAGATACCGTTTCATTAGATTCAAACATTTGGTTCACAATCCAAACACAAAGGTGATTAACCGTCTTCTGAATCCATTCTGGATCAAGCTGGAGTGCAGGGGTGGACTGGCCTATCTGGCATTCTGGCACTGTCCCGGTGGGCCGCTTGCCCAGCTTGGGCCGACACGACTCCACAGTTGGTGATCTGCAGAGCATTAGCTACATGGTAACCCGACGCTAACAGAGTTTTTCCTGGCGTTTTTAGCGAGAAAATTGCGGTAGAGCGATGACGTAGGAGTTGTTTTACCGCGTTAGCATGTAGCTAATGTCCCGCTGATCTCCGCCTTTGGAGAATGAGCTGATCTGGAAGGTCAGGGCTCCCGGTCACAGCGGTCTGGCCCTGCTTGTAATTTAACAGTCCCAGTCCATACTAGATCTCACATTCGGCCTAGAGACGAGTCCGCGGGCGGCAACACCCCCACCCCCACCGCTCTCCTAATGGAGAGGGCCGACGATTCGTAAAAATACCTGGGCCGAATTTTGGTCCCGGTCCACCCCTGCTGGAGTGGCTTCCATTGCGGGAGACGCTGGCAGAATAAACTAATGCTTGCTGATAGGTGACCTCAGGTGAGAGGAGGGAAAAGGAAACTTACACTGAGACTGTGCACGAGGGGGGGTGACAGCCAGGAGCCGAGGAAGAGAGAGGCACTTTGTGAGGAATGAGCTTGAGACGCCGCCAGAACCATACACTGATGCTGAACAACCCCTCCTGTCAGAGACAACCAGGCTCAGATCCTACTGACTAGCTCTGTCACACAACGAGACTCCAGAGTGTTCTCTTACCAAAGCTTAATCTCATTAGAGGAGACAGGACAGCGCTCCAGTTAACCGGAGGATACTGGAAGCTGAGTCCTACCGAAGCCAGCGAGGTCAGAGCCGTCTCAACCAGAACTGGACGGGAGAACTCTGGACCTGGGTCCAAAGGGAGGGCAGAAGGTCGGCTGTAATGCATGGTTAATGATGAAGCATGCACCCCCCACTACCACCACCCACACACACGGATGCACACTCACACACACAATCAGGAATTCTGGGTAAACACACCTTTTTTCCCAGATTCTGTGATGAAGTCAATTATGGATCTGATGACACTTTTCTCTGAGAGGTAACTGAAATCTTGAGGAACTAATTGGGTGAAAAAAGAGGCAAATGAATAAATTAGAGGATAAATGGAGTTCAGCTCAACTACTATGACCACCAGCCTAATATTAACGAGCTACCAGTACAGCCTGAGCCCAGTGGTGGCTCACCACCGGAGCTCCGCTGTGGTTTGGTACCAAACATCACATCTCACGCATGCTGGATTGTTTTGACATCTGAAGAATTTCAAGACAGAATTTTCAAGGATTTTCAACCATGAATGAAGGTGTTTCTGATGTGCTTGATAGCAGCCGGTGTGTTCTGCCTTTCTTCTGCCATGTGACTTTTAAAGACACGACCGGAAGAAGTGAGTTTAATCTTCAGAGGGGGAGGAAGTGAATAGCCTGGCCTGCCAGACTCGACCTCTGGTTAATTCTGCAGAGAGAGAGAGTCTGATAACTCACAGGCAGAGAGGCATGTGGGGGGCGGGACTAGGCAGCTCAAAAATAACCAATCAGAAAAAAGGCGGAAATGCCGACAGTACTGCACGACGCTGTAGTTTTTTAGCTGTAGTTAAAAAAAAAGGCACACGGCGAAGGCGCGAACATCTTTATTTATTTATTTATTTTTTGCAGAAAGGCTTTTAGCGCTCCTGCTTGTTGTGGTTTTAAAGACGTGTCCAAGTCATTTAGAACACAGGAAAGAGCCGCAGCGAACGCCGCTTCAGTCGCCACGTTTAAGACAAACTCGGCGTTGTGGTGTGTGACGTACGCTACTCAGCGCTGATTGGCTCATTTAGAATTCTCAGGGGGCGGGGTTATTTGAACAGGAGAGTTCCCAGACCCTTTCTCTGTGCAGAGTTAACCAGAGGAGGAGTCTGGCAGGCCAGGCTAGAGAGTGAACACCATGACAAAACGAGCGCACCTATAAATGGGGAAAGGACTACATTATTCTAAAAATAATAATATTTTGTTTACAACATTGTTTTTGTGATGGTTTGAAGCCAAAGCCTAAGTGGACTTTTGTATGGCTCTAAAAAAAACCTCCAGCTGATAATCAGGAGGGATCAACCAATCTGATCCTTCATCCGCTTCATGAATGCGTTACTGTGAAACCTTTTCCCCGGTCTGTGAACTCACCTTAAAGGGACTTTACGGACTTTAGAATTTTTATGCTCGCTATCGCCCCCTCAGGCCAAAAGCGTAATGGCAGCTTCAATAGTGGGCTCGTGCACGAGGCGCGCATGCTGTACGTGCACACTCCTTAACAAAAATAACAGCTGAGATAGAGCACAGAGCTCTATATAATGTGGTTCTGTACCTTTCTCTTCAGCACAGCCGACAAAGGTTTATGATGGGTCAGTCGTCCTGCATGCTCAGATCATTCCCTTCCCTTGCTTGAAAAATTGTTCCAAAATGAAAGTTGAACCCACATCTTTTTTATCTGTGAATTCAATGCCGTTCGGCGAGTCTCAAATAAAAATTTGTGCATCTTACTGTAAAAAATATACCATTAATGTAAAAAAGAAACTCTAAATGAACTAAGTTCACATCCAGAATCAAACCCAGGTCTTCTCACGAGAGTCCGACGTCTTACTAGGTGAGCTAAAGTGCCAGTGAGGTTTTTGGTATCTGTAACATTTATATCCTTGATGACAGCTGAAACAACGTTCAAAGAACGGTTCGGAGTGAAAATGGCTATTTTTTTGCTAATTTGCAGGAAATATCTATAAGAAAGTTGTACAGAAAGTAGCTAAGGGTCCTCAGAAATGTAGCTAGCTTTGTCACTAGGCGTTAGGAACAGCGACAAAGTGGCACTGCCTCTCTCTCTGCTGCTAAAGCTACGGATAGCAAATGCTACGGGCGATGCCTGAGCGTGAACGCGCATGAAGCAGCCTGCTCGACCCGAGCATCTCTCTTTTTCTGTGATTTTACAGAAAAACAGGCAATCACAGTAAAAATGCCAGGGCTCATTCTACAGGACCAGGGCATTGCAGGAGAATGTATGAAGAAGACATTTATTATTTCTATACACGTTTTGGCCGTCAAACTTCCATTATGTCGCTTTAACTAAACACTCATTCATGTTCGCAACAATCAGAAAGTGAAAAGTTATTTTCTGTTACGATTAGCTCTGAGACGGATCTGAACCAGCTGAACGCGGTGCTGACAGCTTCCAGCTATGCGAGCATCACAAATCAGCCTCTGGGTCGGTGCGTCTCTAGGAGGTGGGAGCTGTGACATCACTGGTTCGTTCTGAGTTTCAGTTACAGCTTCAAAAACTTTCATGAATTAGTTTCAAAATTCAAACTCCTTCAAAAACTTGAAAATACAATTTAAGGATTTTCAGGGATTTGAAGGACCTGCAGGAGTTCTGTTATTAGATCCAAGAAAACCAAGAGTCAAAGCTTTATTATTCCTTTAAAACGGACACAGCCCGGAGTAATAAATGATCCCAAATGCCCTGAACGGTCCTGACTGACCTGCTGTGTGACTGTGACTGGTAGACACATGAGCCAGATACAGATGACCAATCAGACAGGCACAGTTGGACTGCAGACCAATGGCTGCTGAGAAGGTTATGATCTACAAGAAAGAGCAGAAAACGGTAAACATTACAGATTTCTGAGACGTGGTCCCAGTTCAGAAACCAAACATCTGAATATCACCTGTGTGATGGCACGAATGACCTCATTCAGTCTGCTCTGCTGCTGGGAGGAGAGCTCCATCTCCAGCTTCATCTGCAACAATACAAAGCACAGTCTCTTCCACAGCTGATATAATATCCATCTTTATAACACGTTCTAGAGTCTTCAAACTCCCCAAGGTAACAGTCATTCACCCAAATAAGCATTCATTCAGACAGTGGTGGTGATGAGCCACAATGTAGCCACAGCAGCGGTAGGGCTAACTGGTAGGTATGAGCCAGATACTCGTCTCAGACAAGTATCCGGTACGGATACAGCATTTTTGACGAGTACGAGCATGAAACGAGTAAAACTCGTAAATATCTGTAATCATGCTGAAGGATGAACTTCGAGAGGTTGCAGGCGCATCAGTGAGTTTGCGGCCGCTGCGCAGGGGGAGGGGGGGGAGGGCTGAAGCAGGATGCAGAAACTACCGTTGTTAAAAGAAATGTGTTTAACTTTGAAAATGTGGGCGCAATTTTAATTGTCAAAAACTCCAGCGAACCATTAGTTCATTTTACTCAAATAGAAATTGAGGCCTGCCTCTAATTCTGACCCTCCTTCCAATAAAAGCCTGGAGCTTGATGAGCTTGAGTCAAATACAGGCCCGGGCCTGTATTAGAGGATTTATGGTATTATAAAAATTAGTGGTGTTAGATTGCTGCCGTCCAGCCTAACCAGGTCTACCAGGACCAGAGATGCTGATGCTCTAATAAACCCAATGCTTCCTCTCACACTCACCTGGATGAGGTGATTCTCGGATCCCACCAAAGCCACCAGGCCGCTGGCAGCAGCCAGTCGCTGCATAGTGGGACAGCCCTGAAACACAAAGGCAGATTTGCTACACACACACACACACACACACACCAAAATGTGAAGCTTTTTAACTGGACGAACATAATCCTGTATTTGATGTACCTCTGCCAGTAGGATCTTGATCCAAGCAGCCAGCAGACGAGGGTGGATGTCTTCAGCTTTACCGTGGCCGGACACCGACAGGCCGTGAACCACCAACCCCAGAGCCAGAGAGAAGCCAGGGGTCTGTACACAGTGGGTGAGCTTTAACGTGTCGTAATTACACTTTATACCTGTGTAATTACACTTAATACATGTGTAATTACACTTTATACGTGTGTAATTACACTTAATACATGTGTAATTACTCTTTAGACCCCACTTTATTAAATACATTCTGGCGGTTATCGCTGGGACATTATTTCTGTAATGTAAGCTGAAATCAGCCACAGTGTTATGACCACTGGTGAGGGAAATGGAGACACGGACTATCAGAGGTCTACAGCAGAGGGCAGCTAGCAGGAAGAGGGTAGTGCAACAAATTTTTAAGACCTGGAACATTCCAAGTGTCAGGATCACAGCAACACATCCTTTCATCTCTAAGCATCTTGATACTGATGAATCGCTGACCTCGTCGACCGCTGACCTGCTGATTAGGGTTGGTTTAGTCCTGTAAGCTAGCTACCTTCTGCTAAAAGTTGAAATCCAAACAAGCGTAGTTTGTCCGGTGTTTAGCACCAACACGTCTCCCGAACCACTCAGTGGATCTTCTTGAAGCTTTCAGGATGTAATCACTGCAGCTTTATCTAAAGATGATTCACTTTAGGAGTCAATCCAACATTATGTCCACCAAGCCCACAACAAAAGGACCAGAACTCAGCCATTTAACAAATATTGAGCTGAGGGTTCGTATGCAGAAATCACAAGAACTTCCTTTTACAGCTAGATCATTTCTACACTTAAGGTGATCAATGCTGACAGGACAGGGGATGGACAATGAGCATTGCATTAATAAATAACGACGTTCAGAGCTAAAACAAACAGTAGTGGGCACACACACACACCAGCACTGACCTGCTGGCTCTCCTCAGTCAGTGTGCGCAGAGTACTCATCACCTCCTCAGCCTTAGCAGCATCAATAAGACCTCCACTGAAGGCAGAGACACTCACACACGCCACAGAGTACGACAACACCTGGATAGGACATTCAAACCTTCACATTTGATTTTGCTGTAAAATGAAGTTTTAAACACAGGGATGAGAAAATCAGCACCTGATGCCACTACCGCCTCCCCTCAAACTCATTCATGAGAGAAACGGGACCAAACATCCATCAGATGGCCCCCACAGATTTGAGTTAAAGGTTTAAACTCACTTTAGTTTTTACATATTATAAATAACAATAAACTGTGAGGATTCACAGATTTTAAATCAAACATGCACGGTTTGGGACCTTCTGAGCTGTGAACTGGAAACATCACTGCTGCAGAACGTTGCCGTTTAGATTTGTTCCAGTTTAATTGTGCATGAATACTAAAGCGTAGTTGGTGCTAGGGGTTGTATGAACTAGTCGACTTCACGGCTCTGTTGTGACTTTTTATGCCTGTCATCGACTAGTCGCTGTCACGTGATAACGACTGACAAGAGGCAGTCCTCGGAAAAGACAGCAGGTGACGAGCCCCTCCTGTGCGTCGGGAGGCGACGCGCTGTGCCAGAGCGTCGGTACTGACACCCGCCGTAAAACGGACATTTAACCAAATTGTGACCTTTACCCTCTTGCAATTTAACCTTCCCCTCACCCCCATCCTAACCTTAACCAGCTTGTGCGTGCAAAGCTCTGATCGTTGACGCGCTCCAGACATCTGCGTCCTGAGCACGGCCACAGTAACATTATCAAATCAGGTGTCGCCACCTCAAAAACAAATTTAACACATGATCGTTCATGTCAGCTCATTTCCTCTAATGTTTTCTGTCTTTTATTTGTGCCTGATGCGTTTCGCTGTGGAGCGAGGCGCATCACCTGTTTTGTCCTCCGGTGACGCACCTCACTGATGCGGCTGGCGAGCACTCCGCTGTTTTAGCGGTCGGTAGATCTTTTAGAACTGCAGTTCAAAGGTAACTCATAAGGTGAATATATATGAACCAAGGTAGCAGTTTTTCTTTAGGACTGAGAGGAGATGCAGGAAGATAATAAACAGGCAGGACAGAAAAATAGTCAAATAAAAACAAGTTAGTTTTTGTACCTGCTGGTTGCAACAAACAGACACCATTGAAGGTAATCAGAAGTGAGGAACAAAAGATGAAATAATTATTTTAATGTTTAGAGCAGCAGGAACTCCGAGAGGCTGCAGGCGCATCAGTGAGTTTGCGGCCGCTGTGCGGGGGTGGGGGGGTGGGGGGTGGGGGTGGGGGTGGGGGGTTGAAGCAGCGGGGGGGGGGGGGGGGGGGGGGGGGCTGAAGCGGAGCAGTAAAGATGCAGAATCTACCGTTGTTAAAAGAGATGTGTTTAACTTTTAAAATGCGGGCGCAATTTTAATTGTCAAAAATTCCAGCGAACCAACCCCCCCGCCGCTTCAGGTGTATGGCGTCATCAACGACTCGTCAAAGTCGACTCGATTTTCATTACTTGACTGTCGACTTTAAAAAAATTAAGTCATGCAGCCGCTAGTTGGTGCAGATATCCATCAACACATCTACATGACATTTATTTGTGGTCAGACAAACACAGCGACTGTCTAACAGACCTTCACAGAACGGTGATGGGATTTATTCTGTGAGCACGCTGCGGCTCAAAGCGTTTGTTGAGCTGATCAGGATCATGCATGAACCAAGCACACACACAATATCTGACGGTAGAAACCTTTTCCACCTCACTCCACCTTCCTGTCTAATCATGATTTTCTACAGCTTCCTTTCCGTTGGTGACACCTAGTGGGAATGCTGGGAAACTGATGAACTACATCCACGTATTTCATCAGTAATAATAGGATGCAGCCTTCCATTCGTACATGACCTGTACAACTCCAGGGTTTGGAAACGTGCTGGTCAGATAACAGCTGACCCCTCTCACCCTGGTCATGGACTGTTTGAAACCCTACCTTCAGCGAGGAGGCTCAGGTCCTTAAAGACCAGAACCTCACGCCACTAAAACAGCTTCTTCCCATCTGCTGTAAGGCGCCTGAACAACCGCTTTTCTTCCTGGCACTCGAGGAGTACAGACGCTTCTCTTTTCGCTCCCTTATCTTTTTTTCCCAAGGCTTTTTGTCCTGTCTGCTCACAGAGCGCTTCTCTGCATTTCTTCTGAAAAACCCTATTTTTACTAACCATGGATTTGATGAATTGGTCATTCAATGCGATCGATAAGATTTGTTCAACAATGAGAACGGAGCAGGGGGCTCCCACATGTCCACGGGGGACACACCCGGTGGGATATATGCTGGATTCCTGGAGGGGGTGGAGGATCGTATGCCTCTCCCAGCTGTCCATTGAGGATGTCGAAGACGTGTGGATATTCGGCCTGATGATCACTGGATTTCTCCTGAGTGGAGTGGGAAGATATCTGGTTTCCTGGAAATTTGGGAAGACGGGAGCAATTGGAGGGCGACCCGCATCCACAGAAAGCACCGTCTGTATGGAGACTTCTCAGACTGGGACGTTACTCGAGGTGAATCGTAAGCTGGACAATGTTCTAGCTGCGTTACCGGTATTAGTGCGCAAAATGGATGTCACCTCAGAGGGAGTCACCGGACGGAATGGACAGGTTTAAAAACCCAAAATTGGCTTCACTGAAGGACTGGAATGATCAGTTTAAAGACTGAAGACAGAGAGGAAAATTATCTCAGCCTGACCCAAACAAATTCTTGTTATCTGAATCTGACGCCCTGGTAGCCTTGAGCGGCTAGCAACAAATCCCCACAAAGGAATGCAGACAGATGCTGTGAAAACCCAAACTACCCCCCCTTCAGATTGGTGGACTCCAGCCAGGCGAGGTCATCAACCTGCAGGAGTCAATGTGCTCTGCGCTTCTCCCAAGATCTCCCTCCCACCTGTGACTGTACAGCAGATGAGCTGGGCAAAACAGGACACCCCCCCCCCCCCCCCATTGGAGTCTCATGTTGTGTTGTCTGAAGTCTGTTGCATATCTGTTGAGGTGTTTTTTTGCAGAGCAAAGCTGCCCTCCCTGTGGAGGGTAACTTTGAAGTGCCTTTTTTTCCCTCCACCTGAACCAATCCTCATGTAGCCCTCTTATCTCTATTAAGGTAGCGCGACTCAGGGTTGCGAATGACCACAGTCACCAATTCTTGTCATGTGTCTTGCCCATGTATGTCTGATCTCTGAGGTGTGTGTACTGAAACTTTAATTTCCCTCTGGGATTAATAAAGTATCTTTGATTGATTGATTGATTGATTAATTGAATGGCCAAAACACACACCCCGGTGACCCACATTCCAACACTTATGACTGCTTTCTGGCTATGTTTCTTTTCTAATGATCTGATGTATCCTAATGTAAATACTGCCTGACCTGACTTGGACTTGAATGTATGTTTGCACCTCGTCACTGAAACAAATTCCTAGTAGATGAGCCTCTCGCCTACATGGCAATAAATCTGATTCTGAAGTAACATGAGCCAAGTGCAGCAGGAAGTCCTTTTAGCAACATAAACTCACTCAAAACAGCTTTTAGTAATAAAACGTCATTCAGCTGTGGCTTTAAGACGCGTAACGTTGTCCCTTTGAGGATCTACGGCTCTACAGTTTTGTCGGTGTGATGCAGATGGTGAGAGATGCGTCTGTACCTCCTGCAGCATCCGGTTTTGGCCGCTGCTGTCCTGCAGGTTGGCCAGGAGTTTGTCAAGGTTTTGCGTGATGTGGACACGATGACCAACATGTCCACTACCACAAAGGGCTGAGAGAACGAGACCCAGGCCCAACACGCAGCCGGTGCTGAGGAACAGAGGGGAAAACGCTCAGCTGGGTTTCAGAACAAACAAACTTATAACGAGTCTCAGTGAAACATCCAAACAGATTTAAGGTTTATGTTGTTCTAGAACATTAAAAGAGTGTTTGCTGCTGAAGCTGGGACACAGGGACTGACTTGTACTCCAAGTTGGGGTTAAAGGAACAACTTTCCAGAACTTGTAGAGAACTGAAGAGCAGATCCATGTCCTTCTGAGCAGAAACATCACTGAGACAGAGACAAACTGATGAGTCACTTTAAGCGTTTTGAGTTAGTAGCGTTCGTTCACAGACCCGGTACCTGAGGCGTTGGTGCTGCAGACTGGACAGAACCAGGCCAAGAGCAAGACCTGAATGGAACTGGACAGCCTGGGAGTCATCAGCGGCCGGTGAGCCTGGCAGGCAGGCCTGCAGAGCTGAGAGAACTTGGACCAGACCATCCTTTTTCCACACCACCAGCACAGGAACAAGCAGGGACAAGGCCAAGCTGGCACAGGACCGAGCGATGGCGCTCGCTGTGTTCTCACCTGAGTAGGAGCGCTGAGGAGGAGAAAACAACCCTCAGCTGCTGCTTGGAGGCTCATTGCCCATCAGGAATATCACCATGTCCTTTGGCTATGATATAGTAACGTGTTCATTACATGAAGGGTTAGGCAGCACCCCACCCTGCAGCATCACACCGTACCCTCCACAAGACATTTGTAGTCACCAGTTCACACCCAGAGACTTCACCACTAACGTTTCAGATACCCCAGGCGAGGAGAAACATCACACAAGCGTTATTGGATAGTCAGCACCTTTACACCCCTCGAATATGTTTCGTGTTTTTTATTATGAACTGCACATAATCCTACGACTAAACATATCTCTGGTGCAATAACATGCACTTGTGCTTTTTTCCCAGGTCAATTTGCACTTTATTTTGTTTTGCACGCACTCTGTGTGTCTTATACCTGCGGAGGTTTTGTAAAAGACCCAGCGACCCCCAGAGGGGGTCCCGGGTTCAATTCCCGGACGAGCCCCCACTCTTTTACATCCCTCGGCTTCGCTAGGAGCACGATGTATTTTAGGGAGTAAAGAAGATGTTGTACGGGAATGAAACAAACACTTAAAATTCTCTAAAGGATATTTATTAACACAAAACAGCACTCTGGGCTGAAAAGGAAACAAAAGGGTCATCCACGACTGGGTATTAATAAACAAAAGGAATTTCCCAATAAAAACGATATCTAATAATAAACTAAAGTCGCAGCACAAAGACTGGAATAAGGCTAAACGGTAAACACAAAATCTGCACCAAAAGGGTGAGCAAAGTCTCTCTGTAACGAGGAAACACGAGTTACTATTAATATTACCAAACTCAAAATACCACTCAGGTAACAAAACGAAGAAATACCACTCAGGTAGCGAACAGAGACTTTAACGTCTGTAAAGCGAGGAGAGCTAGATAGGAGAGCAAACACCTCCGTGTCAACACCCATCTGAACATCTCTCCCAGAATGATAGGAAGCCTTCCCTTTTAACAGGGAGGCATAATTGAACTAACAGCCTGCAGCTGCGCAGGCAGGGGACCGAGGGCCTCTTGTGGCCAAAAGGAGACCGTGCACGTCACAGTAGCTAATTATGTTACTATATAAAATAAATGTACTGAGGCTCAAAGCTGTAACTGCAAATATGCAGAACAAGCTCACAGAACCGTATCCCCTTCCGTCGGCTATCACGACTAGGACACCCCCCCTCTGATACGGGAACCCACATTGCCAGAGGAAACGAGATAGAGCGGAACACCAGTCGCCGTTTTATAGTTCCAAACGTCTTTTGTTGTTCGCGACGTCAAATGGTGTTTTTCTTTAGGGAGCTCTGGTAAGCTTGTCCTAAAGCTTAAAGGGGAACAAGGCAGTTCTGGCTCGTTTTTAGCACCCCTAGTGTCTGTTTGTAGAACTGTAACCAAAGCCCATCTCCTCGCTGTGCGTTTGTCTTTTTAACGTCCAAGGCCCGATCTCAATACTCGCACTGCGCCCTGCGGACTTCAGCAAAGTGCATTTGGAGACAATGTGCAGTAGGGCTCGAGTGCGTAGCACACAAGTGTGCAAATAACTGCAGAGCTGAGACAGGGAGAATTGCGCCATCGATCACAATGCATGCCGTGATGCTGGTCGCTTTGCAATTTTTTTCCAAAACCTTTTAAACAAACAGCCAAACAATTATTTATTGTCTGTATGTTGATATCTCTAAGAACAACTCAGTTAGCTGCAAAACATCATTTCCCACACCGAACGTGCTTCTCTCTCTGAAAGAAACCTTCTGATATTCATTCACGCATCCAAAAACTCGTATTTTTATTTTAGCTTTCATTCAGTCACAGGTTTGCCTTCAAAACAAGTTTTAATATCAAATTGTCTGTTAAAATTGTCATTTCTAAATTGTCACTTTTTAAAAAGTGTTAGTAATGAATTCTTAACTTTAAAAACTTGACTCTCTTCTTGAAATTAAACACAGAATGGTGCGTATTTCTGGTTATTGAAAAAGCAAAGATTCCTTTAAAATTCTGATTAAATAAATAAACTTTTGCTATTAAATTTAATTATCTTAAATTAAACATTAATCTTTGGATTAAAAATAGACCAAGCTTGTTGGCATGTGAACTTCTATCGAATATATAATATCCTAGATATTTATACAGGGAGTGCAGAATTATTAGGCAAATGAGTATTTTGTCCACATCATCCTCTTCATGCTGTATAGGCTCGAAAGCCTACTACCAGTTAAGCATATTAGGTGATGTGCATCTCTGTAATGAGAAGGGGTGTGGTCTAATGACATCAACACCCTATATCAGGTGTGCATAATTATTAGGCAACTTCCTTTCCTTTGGCAAAATTGGTCAAAAGAAGGACTTGACAGGCTCAGGAAGGTCAAAAATAGTGAGATATCTTGCAGAGGGATGCAGCAGTCTTAAAACTGCAAAGCTTCTGAAGCGTGATCATCGAACAATCAAGCGTTTCATTCAAAATAGTCAGCAGGGTCGCAAGAAGCGTGTGGACAAACCAAGGTGCAAAATAACTGCCCATGAACTGAGAAAAGTCAAGCGTGCAGCTGCCAAGATGCCACTTGCCACCAGTTTGGCCGTATTTCAGAGCTGCAACATCACTGGAGTGCCCAAAAGCACAAGGTGTGCAATACTCAGAGACATGGCCAAGGTAAGAAAGGCCGAAAGACGACCACCACTGAACAAGACACACAAGCTGAAACGTCAAGACTGGGCCAAGAAATATCTCCAGACTGATTTTTCTAAGGTTTTATGGACTGATGAAATGAGAGTGAGTCTTGATGGGCCAGATGGATGGGCTTGTGGCTGGACTGGTAAAGGACAGAGAGCTCCAGTCCGACTCAGACGCCAGCAAGGTGGAGGTGGAGTACTGGTTTGGGCTGGTATCATCAAAGATGAGCTTGTGGGGTCTTTTCGGGTTGAGGATGGCGTCGAGCTCAACTCCCAGTCCTACTGCCAGTTTCTGGAAGACACCTTCTTCAAGCAGTGGTACAGGAAGAAGTCTGCATCCTTCAAGAAAAACATGATGTTCATGCAGGACAATGCTCCATCACACGCGTCCAAGTACTCCACAGCGTGGCTGGCAAGAAAGGGTATAAAAGAAGAAAAACTAATGACATGGCCTCCTTGTCCACCTGATCTGAACCCCATTGAGAACCTGTGGTCCATCATCAAATGTGAGATTTACAAGGAGGGAAAACCGTACACCTCTCTGAACCGTGTCTGGGAGGCTGTGGTTGCTGCTGCACGCAGTGTTGATGGTGAACGGATCAAAACACTGACAGAATCCATGGATGGCAGGCTTTAGAGTGTCCTTGCAAAGAAAGGTGGCTATATTGGTCGCTGATTTGTTTTTGTATTGTTTTTGAATGTCAGAAATGTATATTTGGGAATGTGGAGATGTCATATTGGTTTCACTGGTAAAAATAAATAATTGAAATGGGTACATATTTGTTTTTTGTTAAGTAGCCTAATAATTATGCACAGTAATAGTCACCTGCACACACACAAATCCCCCTAAACTAGCTAAAACTAAAAAAAAATACAAACTACTTCCAAAAACATTCAGCTTTGACATTAACGAGTTGTTTGGGTTCATTGAGAACATGGTTGTTGTTCAATAATAAAATTATTCCTCAAATATACAACTTGCCTAATAATTCTGCACTCCCTGTATACGATAGAAGCTTCATTGTCAACTTGTTTGGATCTTTTCTCAGAATCTAACAACGCTGATAGCAAACAGTGTTGATTCTAGTATGAAGGTTAACAACGCTACACAGAGTCAGGACTCCAAAGTGCTTTACACTACGGTGCATCATTCACCCATTCACACACACATTCACACACTGATGGTGACGAGCTACGATGTAGCCACAGCTGCCCTGGGGTGGTCTGACAGAGGCGAGGCTGCCGAGCACAGGTGCCACCAGTCCCTCCGACCACCACCAGCAGGCAAGGTGGGTTAAGTGTCTTGCCCAAGGACACAACAGCAGAATTCTCTGTCCGGAGCCGGAATCGAACCTGCAACCTTCCAATTACTGGACAGGCCACTCAACCTGTTACGCTACTGCTGCCTTATATTAGCCTCATGACTCACGTTTATAAGGATTTACTTTAATGAATGAGTGAATGTGATATAGCGCCATCTAGGATTCTGCAACGAATGGGACTTTGTTTGATTAAAGTTTTGATGTGACCAACTAAAGAAGGAGAGAAGCACTGAGAGACCTGACGTAGAGGACTTACATGCAGGAACCAGGGGAACACTTGTCCACCGGCCTTGTAGCTGCTACTGATGATGCTGAGCAGGGTGTCCAGCACCATGGACAACCAGCTAGCAGTGGGCACGAACTCTGGTCCGGCCTGCAGGGACAGATCCATAACATGCCTTTATTTATCTGGCTCCAGTAATGACTTCACTTAACTAAAAGTCTTCATCAGCAGGAAATAAAGTCTCACCCCGAGGCTGCCGTTGCTGTCGGAGGGCAGGTTACTTTCGTACTGAGCCAGGACAGCAGCCAGGGCACTCAGAGCGAGGATGGAGTTTCCCTGAACAACCGGACTGTCCCTGAGGAGCAGACGAACCCAGCTGTGAGCTTCGTGGTTTATTCCAGCGTGGATCAATAGTTACTAGTCAGGGACTCACTTTGTAGCAGCCTTGATGACATCTGCCAGCTGATCTCGAGCCCTGAGAAAGGACAGAATGATGAAGAGTGAAAGGAAGGAAGGCAGAGACTCACTTCAGATCAGAGGACCAGGCACCTGCTGCATACAGAACCACGCATGGGAGTGTCATTTAGGACAAACTACGATACGGTGATTCATTCGTATTTTCACACTAAATAAAAAAGGCATTATTTATATGATCAAACATGTTACCATGGAGACTGTCTACATTTGTGTGTAACTTTTTAAATAATAAAGTACATCATCCGACTAAATGACCTGACCTGATTAGACCCGTTTGTTGGATGTTACGTTTTTATTATGTTTCTATCAGAGACGAGCCTTTATTTCCAGTATGACAGGTTTCAGCGAGGCTTGTCCTATAATCTGCCACATGTGTGTAAAACCGCAGCACGAGCACCGACTGGAATACGTTTTAAATAGTTTGCTTTCTGAGGCCAGAGTTGGATTAATAAACTGATCAGTCTGATCTGTTCTTCGTATTATCAGAGATGAACATCGCATATTTACACAAATCTTGACATGAAAGCAGAGAAAACCAACAGCTTTGACATTATGGTTTTGAAACCAGATCACGTGATTTGCTCCTTTGGTCAAAGCGAGCGAGCGAGCAGTGTGAGGGCCCAGAGCCCGAGTGTGAGCCTCACCACAGCCAGGCGCAGTGCTGTTGGTACTGCAGCTCTTGATGATTTCCTTTGTCTTGCTTCTGTTGCATTTTCAGATCAGCCCGTCGACCCTGGTCATGACAAACACCCTTGACTCACAGAACATCCAGTTCCCTCTACAGTTTCCTCCGTCTAAACTACACAGGACCAGATCAATCCTGAGGAACCTGAAAATCATCTCCACATGGTCAAATGTCCTGGTTCTGCTAAGGTTCTTTATTGGTTTACTGTTCACTTCTGAGCTGCAGGAATCTTGGTTCCTTTACAGCAAGATAAGCTCAACAATATTTTGAATTGTCCCGTTTGGAGCACCAACCTGCAGGGCTGCGTGGAAAGCTCGGCTGACAAACGCTCTCCATGCCTGGGGCAGAAGAAGAGCCCGGTGCCACTCAGACGGCTGAATGTTTACCTAAACACCAACAGGAGTGAGAAGGGAGGTATGGTAACTATTGGGGATTTCCAGCTCGACTGTGCACAGTTTTTCAATTACGGGCTCATCACAGCAGGGGAGGCAAACCAACACAAAGCACGAGGTAACGGAGAAGGAAGTGACGCGCCACCATCAGCGTCAGCCTGAAGAAGCCGGCAGCCGTCGGCGAAACCGTAGCTACAAACAGGTAAACAAAACTGTTTCTGTGTTTAAAAAAGAACGAAAGCATGGATTTAGAAAGACACAGCAAGAACACACCTAAGATGTTCAATGAGGTGACCTGTACCCAACTCAGAAGTAGCAAGAGATCTGTATGCAACACAAAAACAACAAAAATAATGGTGGGCATTAGGGATGAGCAATATGGCCTCAAATCTGTCTCTAACTTGAACATGCTGTAAGGATCAAAGGAACAATTAAATCCTACCTGTCTGACAGATTTCATTTTGTAAATGTGCATGACAAATCTTCATACTCCAGCGTTACTTGTGGAGTACCACAGGGTTCAGTGCTTGGACCAAATATATATGCTCCCAATTGGTAAAATCATTAGACAGCATGGGATAAACTTCCACTGTTATGCTGACGATACTCAGTTATATTTATCCATTAACCCTGATGAACCTTATCGGTTGGGTAGATTACAGGCTTGTCTTGAGGACATAAAAAATTGGATTACTCTAAACTTCTTGCTTTTAAATCAAGACAAGACGGAAGTTCTCATCTTTGGACCACAAATCCAGAAAAGGAAATTGCTTAGTCAATCAACTGACCTGAATGGCATTACATTAATCTCCGAGAACAAAGTAAGGAACCTTGGTGTTATCTTTGACCAGGACATGTCATTCAAATCCCAGGTTAAACAAGTTTTAGGATTTCCTTTTTCCACCTTTGGAATATTGCTAAGATTAGAAGCATCCTTTCCAGGAGTGATGCTGAAAAACTAGGTCATGCATTTATTACATCAAGAGTGGATTACTGTAATTCATTACTCTCAGGAAGTCCACAGAATGTAGTTAAGTCTTCAGCTTGTCCAAAATGCTGCAGCTAGAGTTCTGATGAGAATTAAAAAGAGAGATCATATCTCTCCTGTCTTAGCTTCCCTACATTGGCCACCTGTTAAATTCAGAATAGATTTTAAGATCCTCCTTCTCACATATAAAGCTCTTAATAATCAAGCTCCATCATACATTAGGAATCTGATTGTTCCATACGTTCCTAACCGAGCACTTCTCTCTCAGACTGCAGGTCTACTGGTGGTTCCCAGAATATCTAAAATTAGGATGGAAGGCAGATCTTTTAGTTATCAGGCTCCTCTCCTGTGGAACCAGCTCCCAGCCTTAGTCCGTGAGGCAGACACCCTGTCTACTTTTAAGAATAGGCTTAAAACATTTTTATTTGATAGGGCCTATGGTTAAAATCTGATGTTAGCCTAAATCTGGACAAGTGGGGGAGTAGAGGGAGGTGGAGTGTACAGTCGGTAAAGACGGCTCTCCCTTGCCCTGCCACCAACATGCCTCCATCTAAATAGGATAGATTATCCAGAGTTATCTCTGTAGTTATGCTGCTATAGGCTTAGACTGCTGGAGGACACACTGACCACTTTCCACACTCGACTACTTTCTTCTACAATCTGCTCTTTAACTGTATTATTTCCTGCTATTTCGGCTGTTAACTTTATTTTCTCTCTAAGTGTTTTTCTCCCCAGAAGAAGCTACAACGATGTTCTGCTGAGCTGTGGTGGCCTCATGGAGGGGGCCATCGGCTAGCACACTGCTGCTAACCACTTAAACATTCTCCCTCTCCTGATAATAACTTTTTACTCTCTTTGACGTTGGATGTGCTACTACTAGTTTATCCGTTTAATTATAGATCCACTAGGATAAATACAATAAAGTTTATCTCTCATTAAACAGAATATTTACTAAGAAATCACAATGTAACCATAGACACATTGCTTGGTGTGTGTGTGTGTGTGTGTGTGTGTGTGTGTGTGTGTGTGTGTGTGTGTGTGTGGTGTGTGTGTGTGTGTGTGTGTGTGTGTGTGTGTGTGTGTGTGTGTGTGTGTGTGTGTGTGTGTGTGTGTGTGTGTGTGTGTACTGTGATGGACAGAAGACGGAAGCTGCCGGGCTCTGAGGGTGTGGTGATTGGACACCGGCTGGTCCTCGTTATGGATAACGAGGCCGGGGAGGATAAAAGGGTGACAGGTCTACGGAGATGTGTGCGTGGTCGACCTGTTATTGTGGCATCGGACTTTGGGGGGTGGGGTCGTTCGCAGTCGGTTAGGGCTGCCTGCGACGAAGACAGTTAAGCAGGCGTACAGCGTTCCAGCGTTAGGAGGGAAGGCTGGTTGCCTTCTTTAGGTAGCGAGGGCTGGGCATAGTGGATGCCGAGACCACGCTGATATCTGCCGCCACGGACTCTGGCAGTTGGACTTATGCTGTGGAATTACCCGCCGTCCTCGCAAGCTGCACCCTGGGGCGTTGGACGGCGTTGGAAGCTCAGACCCCGGGGAGGGGGGTCACAGCATCCGAGACAGCTAAGTACCGCTGCTTGTTTTACTCATGCTGGACAGCTGGTTTTAGAATAGGGGACTTTTGATCATTGTGTTGTAGTATTGAGTATGTAATAAAGCGTATCGTTCTATAAGTCGTTGCCTACTGGTGGTGTTTTCGGGTTCTGTCTGGAGGGCAAGATATTCTGCCCGTGCGCCCACGGAAGCTTACATTACAGTACTTTGCTGAGAAGAAGCAGATTTGGGAGAAAGGAAATGTGAAACAACATGTTAAAATCCCAAAAAGAATGCGGAATATGCAGTGATATGTATAAAATCAGGGACTAAATCAGCCTTATAAAGGGTTTGGCTCCATATGAAAGATCCAGGACCGGAGCACCGTCAACTTGTTGCCACCGTAGTTCAGCATAATGGACATTTTCGGCTATCTTGTTTGTGATGTGAGCGGAAGTAAAAATCTGGATGAGAGATAGAAGTTTCATTTGCTGGTTTTTCTAGTAAAACAATCAAAAATGTCATCTCAAAGAAGTGTAGCAAGAGAATTTGTGTTGTATGTCGGTGTGCTTGCATTAGCTTACCGGTATGTGTGCGTAGCCCATGTGTGTGTTGGTGTGCAGGCCACGGTTGAAGGAAAGACACAATACATAAAGAATATACACCTGTGACTTACCAGAATGAAAATACTCTGGAGGGTGATGTTTGATCGCCTTACAGCTACAATCCAAGCGAGCTGACGAGACTTTGCTATGTCAGAGACTTGGTCTCCATAGTTACGCCTCCAAGCAGGAAAACGGGTGAAAATTTAGCCCGTTTTCCACCTTTTCCCCCCTAGCGATCACGTGCTGCACCCCACAACACAGCAATGATTTACCATGGTTGCCTAATATAACCGATCAAATGAAAAATAGATTAATTTAAGCCGCAAGACCGAGACTGAGCGCACTGTTGTCAGTGGTATGAAGCAACAAGTAAGGACTCGAAAGCCACCGACAGGCCAGCCACCTTGGTGACGACGACACGATTACAAGCCTTTTATCACTTAAACTATCACAGGTGCGGCCAAAGCCACAGTGTGTACCTGTTTACCATCAAATCTGTGTATCCAGTTCACAAATTTGTCGTTTTTCATTCATTTGCAAGTTAAAAGATTATCAGCCTCTGAGGAAATGTATGTTAACGTCCTATTAACAAGTTCACTTTGACAGGTAAAAACACACAAACATAAAGAAATACTCTTGTAATCTAATCTGTCAGTGTCCCCCGGGGCAGCTGTGGCTACACCTTAGCTCATCACCATCAGTGTGTGAATGTGTGTGACTGGATGAATGACACACTGTAGTGTAAAGTGCTTTGGAGTCCTCTGACTCTGAAAGGTGCTGTACAAGTGCCGGGTCATTAATCATTATCATTCATAATCCTGGATGAGGCTGAATACTTCTCCGCCCGATTGGTCGAACAGCATCTTTTAGTTCTTTTTAAAACACAGAAAGGTTTTATTTACCTGCAACGTTTCGTTTGCGGCTGCAAACTTCGTCAGGCTGACGCTGATGGTGGCGTCACTTCCTAATCCGTTGTCGAATTGTGATCGGCAGAGGCTTTTCCGGTTCGCGTCTCACTTTTTTACAGCAGCGGCCCAAAACGATCTCCTAACACATGGATTTTCTGCTTCCTGATCAGGTGACGCGTGACGTACGCGGATAAAGATCGGCTTTAGAGCTGAGACGTTTGTTCTCACGGTGCGGGGGCTCGTCCGACGCCCACACAATAAAAAAAAGCAAATGACGACTTTAATCGTCATTGCCAGTGAATGTGGAAAATATCCATAAAAACTTTGGTGTACTACAACTGGGGGGGTTGTACCTCATGAATGAGAGCTGTCAGAGTCTGCTGGTAGTTGCGACTTCTGCTGGACAGGAAGCGATCAATCGGCCTTCCGCTGCGGTCTGTCTGCACAGGAATCTCATAACAGAGCAGCAGTCCAGCTACAACATAAAGAACCAGACTGACCAACTGGAGCATAAAGAGCAAGAACATAACCAGTAACCCACGCTGACCTTTGTAAACATGGGAAATGTGGTTTACTGGGTGAAGCAAAAGCCTGTCATCACAGTAAAACAAGGCTTGCCGAGACACCTCACTACCATCAGACGCATGCGCGCGCATACACACACACACACACACACACAGAAAGGGAATGTAGATCTAGACATCTCCTAACAGATACCAAGTTTTAATCAAAGTTTTTACATCAGAGTAGGACATAAAGCTGAGTTACACCAGAAACCTGATCTAAAATAACCAGTGTTCCATATCAACCAATCAGATCATCTGACATCAGTAGCTCTGTGTGTGTGTGTGTGTGTGTGTGTGTGTGTGTGTGTGTGTGTGTGTGTGTGTGTGTGTGTGTGTGTGTGTGTACCTGCTAACCCAGGCTTCAGCCCAGGCTGCTTGTTCTTCTCATAAGTCTTCAGCATGAACGACGGGATCGCTGCTACAGTTTTCCCCTGGTCTGAACGTAATCCCACTCCACTCAGAGCAGAGAAGTACACTCCTCGAGGCATTTGCCTCATCTCCTGTTTAACCAGTGATGTCAGGAAGAGCTCAAAGGCTGAAAGAAGAAATCACCACGTCACCAGGTTTAGGAGGCTGTGAATCAGCGGGAGGGTTGGTGGTTCAATGCTGGCTTCCCCTCCACAAACTCAAGTGTGTTTGGGCAAGTCGCGGCCAATCAGAGTGATGAACGTGTGTGAGTTGTAGTGGCTAAAGCCGGGCGGACACTGTGCGACTTTTTCACTCGTAGCACTCAGCTTCAGCTCAAACTGTACGACTTCCTCGCAGGGCAGATCTCACGAGTCATGCGCTCACACTGCATGACCCAGTTCTCGCATGCGACCTGACTGCTCACACTGTACGTCTGGTAGCAACACGTCGGCCCTAAAAAATGCTAAAAATAGCAGTTTCTACTCAACACGTCAGACTTTTTGGTCTTGTCTTGCCTGTTGTCCTTCGGGAGTGCTGCAGGAGGACACACAGGGATTTATGGGGGTTGGATGAGGAAAACGAAATAAAGAAATAAAATCTTGTGTTTAGTGATCAGTTTAATTTGACACGAACACGACAAACACGCTTTCTTGACAATCTTTGTGAGTAAAAAACCGTGTAGAAATAAAAACAAACAACGTGTGTTATTAGGGGAATAGCGGGCGAGCGGAGTTGATGCATGATTGCGCATTCGCCGTGAGCGGTTCTGGTACTTTTTGGGTCGCAGCTGCTCGCAGCGCCGCTTCAACAGTGCGATACTCTCACGAGGGACGAGCGAAATATCAAACACGCCAGAAGTCCGTGCTAGCTTACGATTGCTGATCAGTAGCTGGTCACGTGGTGTTAATCGCCTCTCGTAGCCCCCTGTACACTACACGACCGCTCGGCGCTAAACTCGCCCCGATGTCGTGGATTCTCACACGACTGGAAAATCGGCTCAAAAAAGTGAAAAAGTCGCACCGTGTACGCCCGGCTTTAGTAGTAAAGTGCGGTCTCTGGAGCTGCAGGATAAACCTGCACACTGAGGTTGGTCTCAGTCCACCACAACAAACCGTGATGTCCCAACCCCAGAGGAGTTTTTACTGTTTATGACGTACTTGGTAGGACAGCGCTGGAGGTGAGAGCCATCAGCTTCAGGTAAGAAGACCCAGGAACTGAGTAGTCTTTCTCCTCATCCTCGTTGTTCTGATCTGCTCCATCGTTACCTTCTGCCGCTTCAGACATCTTCAGTGCCGGTCTGACCTGGAGACAGATTAGAAACAGATTGTTTTACTTTAATGATAAATATAAAACCATCCTCTGGACTGCAGCCAGGTCCCTTCCCTCTTCTCCCCCAGTAAGAGCAGTGGAAATTTTACATAAAGTTATTTTACATTCTGATTTTCAGGTCTTTAATGTTAAACCATTTCATGTCAGACTCGAAGCTATAGTAAACACTCGGTGACTGTTTAGTCTGAACATTATAGATATTGGTATTAATATAAAGGATTCAGGTCAGGGTGATTTGTGTAATAATGCATTTATAGTTGGACGACCATGATGGAATAAGTTTTCAGTTTTCAAAAGGGGCAAATTATTTTTTACAACTATTTTTACTAAAATAAAACAGTAACACAGAAAAAAGTAGGTAGAAAAATACCGTTTTGCATTCTGAGAAGGTAAAACGTTGAATTAAACTTATAAATGTTGGGGTTAAAGGCATTGCTTTGGACTGGTTTAAGTCCTATTTGGCTGACAGGTCGTTTTGTGCATCATTAGGTGGCTTCACGTCATCTCGCTCGCCTCTCGTACGCGGGGTTCCTCAAGGATCGGTGCTGGGCCCGCTGTTGTTCTCTCTTTATTTGCTACCTCTGGGTTCTATTTTTAGGAAACATGGATGTTCTTTTCATCTATATGCAGACGACACCCAGGTTTATATTCCCACTAAACGTGGCCTACCCAATTCTTTAGATCCTCTTCCAAACTGCCTAGATGAGGTTAAAACCTGGATGTCTGCAAATGTTTCACATTTTAATAATGACAAGACTGAGGTCATGCTTTTTAGTCCTAGTGTGTCCAGTGGGCCATGTTCTGCTGACCTTGGTCCACTAGCCCTATTTTTGAAACCTGTAGCGACCAGTCTGGGAGTCCAGCTTGACAGTGATCTGCTTCTGGAAAAACAAATCAGTGCCGTCACCAAAGCCAGTTTTTATCAGTTAAAGAGGATCGCCAAGGTTAAGCGTCTGCTCTCAAGTCATGACTTTGAGATGGTGATTCACGCGTTTATTACATCCCGCCTTGACTACTGCAACACTCTGTACCTTGGTCTTTCTCAGTCTCACCTCTCCCGTCTTCAAATGGTGCAAAATGCAGCAGCACGCCTATTGACAGGTTCGAGAAAGAGGGAGCACATCACCCCAATTTTAGCTTCGCTGCACTGGCTGCCTGTCGATATTAGGGCCGTACATGGCCTTGCTCCGCAGTATCTGTGTGAACTTTTAGTTACTCACTCCCCGTCTCGGTCACTGAGGTCAGCCGACCAGTTTCTCCTGGAGGTGCCGAGAACAAAGAGAAAGCTCAGGGGTGACAGAGCTTTCTCAGTAGCAGCTCCAAGGTTGTGGAATGCACTCCCAATCCAGATTAGGATGGTTTCGTCACTGTCGGGTTTTAAAGGGACATTAAGGAAGTGTGACAGCCAGAACATGTATAGAAATAATAAATGTCTTCTTCATACGTTCTCCTGCAATGCCCTGGTCCTGTAGAATGAGCCCTGGCATTTTTACTGTGATTGCCTGTTTTTCTGTAAAATCACAGAAAAAGAGAGATGCTCGGGTCGAGCAGGCTGCTTCATGCGCGTTCACGCTCAGGCATAGCCCGTAGCATTTGCTATCCGTAGCTTTAGCAGCAGAGAGAGAGGCAGTGCCACTTTGTCGCTGTTCCTAACGCCTAGTGACAAAGCTAGCTACATTTCTGAGGACCCTTAGCTACTTTCTGTAGAACTTTCTTCTAGATATTTCCTGCTAATTAGCAACAAAATAGCCATTTTCACTCCGAACCGTTCTTTGGTTTGACGTTGTTTCAGCTGTCATCAAGGATATAAATGTTACAGATACAAAATACGTCACTGGTGCTTTAGCTCACCTAGTAAGACGTCGGACTCTCGTGCAGAAGACCTGGGTTTGATTCTGGATGTGAACATAGTTCATTTAGTTTCTTTTTACATTAATGGTATATTTTTTACAGTAAGATGCCCAAATTTTTATTTGAGACTCGCCGAACGGCATTGAATTCACAGATAAAAAAGATGTGGGTTCAACTTTCATTTTGGAACAATTTTTCAAGCAAGGGAAGGGAATGATCTGAGCATGCAGGAGGACTGACCCATCATAAACCTTTGTCGGCTGTGCTGAAGAGAAAGGTACAGAACCACATTATTTAATTAATTAGCTGCGTGTTCTCCTGTCCTCTGTCATCCGGGCCACACACACACACACACACACACACACACACACACACACACACACACACACACACACACACAGAACTGTCTCAGCTGTTATTTTCGTTAAGGAGTGTGCACGTACAGCATGCGCGCCTCGTGCACTAGCCTACTATTGAAGCTGCCGTTACGCTTTTGGCCTGAGGGGGCAATCGTGAGCATAAAAATTCAAAACTCCATAAAGTCCCTTTAAATCACTTTTAAAGACTCATCTGTTCTCAGTTGCGTTTAATTCAGTTTGAGAATGCATCTGTTTAAGTAGCTTTTATGTCAGTTTGATATGTTTGTTTTTATCATGTTTTTACCTTGTGATGAACTTTTTATCTTATTTTTAAAATTTTTAGGGAACTTCTCTTCTTTTTGGCTTGTTAAACACTTTGGTCAGCTTTTATGCTGTTGTACAGTGCTTTATAAATAAAGTTGACTTGACTAAATGAAAAAAACCATTTAGATGCACATAGAACAGGTGAAGCAGGAGGTCTTACTGTCTCAGGTAGGTGAAGGATTGTGTGAGCTGCTTCAGGAAAAGCTGCCAAAGCCTTGTAGCCACAACTGGCCACACCTGGATCCTGTTGCACCAAAAACACACACCCACTGCTTTTACTGACAAATCTAAATGTGCTGTAATAAACCGAAGAGGACAGACGCCCAGAAAAGACTAACCTTGTTTAAAGCATAACTCCAGAGAAATCCCACCACCTCCGTTTTCATTATCTGGAAAAACAACAGGTGTATTTGGATTTGAGCTGAAATTTTACTGGCTTTAAAACGGTTGTTAAACACTAAAAACCTACGGGACACTTGGATGGCTGCTTTCAGGTTAGCGCCTGAACCTCATCTTGGTTTAACTACCTCATTTTGTCCTTAAAGAGCAAGTCACCCCCTGCCAGACTCTTACTCAACTCCCACTTCCTGTTTGAAAAATGCAACAAATGCTGTTGCCCAGCAGACCGAGAGGGTGGAGCCTCTAACAAATACACACACTCACGGCATTGTGACATCATAATGCACCATCTAACATCATAGGGTACCTCTTAGCCAATAGTGATGGCAGATTTAAATTCAAATGCAGTGCTGAGTTTTTACCTGACGAAGGTGCATCGCTGACAGTTTTAGGCAGAATATTTAAATTTTAACTAAAATGCACTAAAGTGCCGAATTATTGACTACATTGGTCTACAGCACACTTGGACACTCATTTACATAGTTTATCAGCAAAAAAAAAAAAAGGGTGATTTGGAGTGACTTGCACTTTAAAACAGCTTCTTAACTCAAAGGATGGACCAGTTAAAGGGATTATCCAAATCCACCCTTGGGAGCTGCTGACCGCATATTATTGCTATTGCCTCATGAAAACCACCCCAAACGAGTTTTGGGCGTCAAGCAAGCCTTTTCCTGAGTGTAGCGTTGTATGGGGTGGTGTCTATGGCTGCAAACACTGTGTACCCCCCAGCCTTGCCTTCAAAAGCCTGTTTAACACCCAGTGACTAAAATCAGGTGTGTTGTAGAAGAGCAGCCTCTAAAATATGCAGGACGGTGGCCCTGGAGGACCAGGTTGGACACCACTGGTTTATATGGTAAATGGCCAGTATTTGTATAGCGCCTTCTTAGGGTTCTACAACCCCCCAAGGCACTTCACAACACAGTCAGTCATTCACCCATTCACACGCTGGTGGGGATGAGCTACGATGTAGCCACAGCTGCCCTGGGGGGCACTGACAGAGGAGAGGCTGCCGAGCACTAGCGCCACCGGTCCCTCCGACCGCCGCCAGCAGCACTTGACCTGCATTAGTGTCCCGTGTAGGATCAGAACGTGCAAAGGCATCTGCTCTGAGGAAACTTTAGGAGATGCTGAACTTCACCACAACCGCTGTTGTTACAAGAAACGATAAACAAACATTTAATTTAGTCAGACTCGTAATTATCTAACTCTGCTTTTGCCGGGGCTAGCCAGAGCCGTGAAAGGGACTCGGGCCTTTTAACTCTGGTCAAACGTAAACCGACAGACACAGTGATGTCATGATGTGGGAGCCAATAAAAAGAACCAGTGAGTCAGAACCTCATAGTCCTCTGACTTCACGGCGAGCTGGGGAACCAGCGACAGAAGCTCGGCTATGGCTTTAATCATCAGTGGACGGGTGTCACAGCTCAGCTCAGGACCAAGACTCTTCCAGGTGGAAATGATGTCCACAACCTAAAAGAACAGGTGATGGGAATAACGTCCCCGTTATCTCAGTGGCAGCGGTGGGCTGTATCAGCTGTGATATGCATCGATGTCAGGACAGCCGTGTCCAGGTGGGCTACCTCTGCTCTGCACAGCTCCTGGAGGGCCTGCAGGGCCAGAGCAGCTGGGGTCACCAGGTCTGGTCGGCTGCTCTGCTTCAGAGTGAAAGAAAGGGCAGCTAGCATGTCCCCCCCGTGCTGGTACGGCCTGTGAAAGACAAATCCCTAAAAACGTCACATAAAGCCCAAGAGCATCCGTGTTTCATGTCATTCATTCTTGGAGAGGTTCTTCACTGAGAAGTAGGGATGGGCAAAATAGAAAAAAAAGCTTACTGATAAAAATAAATCTGACTGACTGATAGCAATAATTATTAAAACTTTATGAAAAGAAATGCAGAGAATAAACTTTAAGAGCAGCCATTTTATGCCGTTACTTTATAATGCAAGCTGACTGCGTTCCAGACTTGATTTTTGTTGATTCTCTGCTAATTTTGCAAACCACTAGGGTAGGCTTTTGTCAAGACTTGAAAATATTGCCACGCTGACTAAGTACTGCAACCTTTTCTCAGAACCATTTCCTCCACCACTCCGTGCTGAGGCGTCGGTCTGTTTGGGTTTGGGAGGGGAGGGCTTGGTGACGGAGCACGCTTGGGGCTGTTATTGAGTGGTTGGGTGAAAACAGACGGAGAAACTCTAGGATGAGAAAATCCTGACAGATCTACGTCACACTGTCACTAACATTCATGGACTCACGACGGGGAAGGCTGTTGTTGGTTTAACGTCCAGGAAACAGCAGAGAGCGTCTTGGCTAGTAGAAGCTAACCGTTAGCATTAGCAACTCCACCACACAGCAGAACTCCCCTGGGAGTCTGTTTCCCTCCAACAGTCTAAGGCCCTGTCCACACGTAGTCGGGGATCTGCCAAAACGTAGATATTTTTCTACGTTTTGGCCTGTCATCCACACGAAAACGGAGTTTTTTCACACGAAAACGGATCTTTTTAAAAACTCCGGCCAAAGTGAAGATCTGCGTTTTCTCCGTTTTGGGTGTCTGCGTGTGGACGGACAAAACCGGAGTTTTAAGGTCCGCAACGTCACTTTCCGCGACAAGAAAATGCTGACATCACGTGTGCGACCTGTGTTTACACTAGCCGACAGCATGGATGCCCTCAGAGCTGCGCTCGCTTTATCAATTGTCCAAGCGCTTTCTGCTTGTTTGTTTTTGCAAGTGGAATTACTGCTCCTTGTGGAAGACCACAGACGAAGGACGAGGTTAAGAACGGGGGAAGTACTGCCGCCTACAGGTCTGGCACGTCCTTAACAACGTATTTATCCAGGTACGTGTGGACAGAGTTTTTTTTAAAACGAGGTGGTGTGGATGCAAGTTTTTAGAGGGGCGGATATTCGTTTTTAAAAAAAAAAACCCGGCTACGTGTGGACTAGGACTGAATATTGTGGCACGGTTTGCTTTGTAACCTATGATCTTCAGCTAGCGTTGCCTCGTAAAAATGTCACTTCTTAAAACATCAAGTCTGAAAGAAATCTCCAGAACTATAAGTTGGTTCTAATGGTTCGGCAGATTTTCGGCGGCATTTCTGTGTGCTACTGAACAGATGCAACATGCATCATTTTGTTTTCCCACATATCAGCCTGTGGTCAGAAGTTCCAGCGTTTGTGCAGTGACCTCTCTCTACAGACGTCCCTGAGGCAGGCAGCTCTGGCCAGGATCTGCTCCCACTGAGTGTCCTGCCCCACCAGCTCCCTGGGCTCCTTCAGGCTGAGCAGACACTGCAGCTCTGGATAAACCCGGTCCTTCAGGGACAGACAAACAAAAAGACAACACTTTGACAGACGGTCTAATCGGACAAAGCTGTTAGCAGTGATGCTAGGCTTTACACCAGACCTGTTTTTTCCACAGAGCTGTCATTAGGCGCATCGACACCGCTCTGAGTTTGGAATCAGAGGCCAGTGTGTGTAGAGTCTGCAGCACCATGGGGACACAGAGCTGAAATAGCAGAGCACACGACTGCAAACACAGCAAAACACCTCCGCGGAGCTCTGCACCAACACTGAATGTCAAGCACGCTTGCTGCTGCTACCTTATGAGTCCCAAGGTGTGGCAGGCAGTTGAGACAGGCGTGAATGAGACCTGGACTTTTCTCCTTTGACATCTTGAAGAGCACAACGGAAAGAATGGAGGGAGCCTGAAGACAGAGTCAGAGTAAAACATTATAAGGAGGTAGCTTCCAGGATGTTCATGGTGAAGGCCAGAACTCATCTGCAGCATGTAAAGTTTGTGAACACCCTCCAGGTACATAAAAACTACATGCTGTAGATGGTTCTGCTGTCATAGTAATCATATAATTCACATTTCCGTGGCTCTGATCAGCTTCTCCTCACCGATCTGAGCTGACATGTAGTTATCAGTACCTCCAGCAAGGGGTGCTGTGTGCTAAACAATGACTACCTTAGTGGCTGCCTCTCTTCAAAGATGAAACCGAGATTGTTCTACACCTCTCTAGCTAACTAAAGCATCAGACATCCAACGTAGACATTCAGGACAGATAAGTCCATGTCAGAGCTCTGCAGCAGAAGAACCTTAACCCTTTAGGCGCCAGAGTGTTTTCAGTAAAATAAGAGTTTTTATATCACTATTTAAAGAGCTCGTAGCTTAAATCTGGTTAGAGATAGAGGAATATTGTAAATTAGAGAAATCTTCAGTATGAGCCGAATTTTGTGATAGGAACAAATTCTCTCACATAGTTTGCATATTATGACGTCATCAGGTGGCAGCCATATTGGATTGCATCACATTTGCTGATTTTTTTTGTCTTATTTTCTTACTGTTGTTATTGTTTATGATACATATACACACATTCCTATGTATCCCCGTCTCCACAGTGTCCAACTGGCTCATCAAAATGCCTGATCCACTTGGAATACCGTTCCTCTTCTCCCAAACTAACCCAGCCATCATCATTATTATTGTCACTGAGGCTGTGTTGGGCCACCCCCCTGCTAGCAGGCGGTTCCTCCCCCTCCTGCTGCATTTCCCGCGGTTTACACCCCCCGGGGCTGAATCGATCACCAGCGGAGTTTTCACCGGCCCATCACCGATCACCTTCCCCAGCACGGTGGAGTGAAGGATCAGACCCAGTACAGCTGCTCCAGCCCCCCCGCCACGTCTCTTTCCCCGACCACGGACACGGTGACGCAGAACATCGGACCGGGTAAGGGCTGGACGGGCGGTTTGTGTAACCGCGTTGTCAGACTCCCTGTTGCTGCGCGCTGATGTAACACTTCCCATCTCGCTAGAAGACGGCAGATCGTCCTCGGAAAGGAAATATTCTTCCTCCGAATCCGAATCTGCCAGGACTAGACGAAGAGCTTCGTCAGCACTACCACCAGTGTTGGGAGTAACGCCATTTAAGTATAACGGCGTTTCTAACGGCGTTCTTTTATAGGTAACGGAATAATCTAATTAATTACTTTTCCCGCCGTTGCCGTTACTGGGGACGGAAGGTTGTGCATTACTATGTGCTTGTTGAACGTTGAGCAACAGCGTGAGGCTTTCTGACCGCCACACTTCAGCTGCAGCCAGGGAGAGAAAGGTGTCGGTAACGCACTTACAAACACGATGATGATTGGCCGGGTGGGCGGAGACCCTCACTGTCTCAGTCGCTGCCTGCTGTAGACGCAACGGGAATAACTCTGTTTAAAATAACCGCGTTAATAAAAAATATTTCTTTCTGTAACGAGCAAACTAATTAATTACGTCTTCTTTTATCAAAACGTCGTTTCTGTTACTGATAAGAAAAAGCGTGCGTGAAGCAGCGCGGTGTGTTGAAGCTGTCATCAGCTGATCAGGAGCTAAAGAGGTAGATGTTTTCATGCAAGTGCGTCACGGCCGTGAAGAACGAGGAAGACGTGATGAATATCTACGGCTGCAGACCCCCCGCAGATTTGTTGCTGCAGCAGCGAATCTGCGGGTCTGCAGCCGTGTTCTTAGCGTGACAGCGGGACGTCCTGAAGGTCCGCTCACCTGTTCACCGCTCAGACATCCTGATCTTCTACCTTCCTAGATCATCCAGCTGTAACCTGTTTCTGATCATGTCTTTAGTCCCGCTGTAACACTGATGCATCAGTCTCAGACGTCATGGAGCTCAGGTGTTATTAGAACTACCTGTGTGTGTTTACCACCCAGCTTCAGCTCTTCTGTGGGTGGGTCTGACCCAGGTTAGTACATTTAAGTCCTCCATCAGGCTTGTGCCTCTTCTAGTGTCATTTTAAAGGATATTTATTTATTTATTTAACCGTTACTAGATTAGCAGCAACAGAAATGCTAGTAAAAACACACAATTATGTGAAGCTGGAAAAATTAGAATACTGTGCAAAATTACATTTATTTCTGTAATTTAACTAGACTGAGAGACTGTTTAAAGGCTCGGGAATCTTTGCAGGTGTTTCTATTTGCAATTTTAAATTTTAGCTGATTGGGTTTTTGTTAAATATCACACAGTGACCTTTTAATAGTCTAGATTAGTGTAATGTTCCTATTAGTAGTTCCTCCTGTTAAGTGTGTATTTGTTTAAATTATTCAGGTTTATATAAAACATTTGGACATACATTTTATTACGTTCAGTCATTAGTCATTTATATTTTACTATTGTAGTAATTCTTGCATTCTTTAATGAAAAAAGTAACTAGTAGTAGTTACTTTTGTTGGTAATTAGTTACTTTTATGATCTTCTAACTCAGTTAGTAACTGAGTTACTTTTTTGACAAAGTAATCAGTAACTATAACTAATTACTTTTTTAAAGTAACGTTCCCAACACTGACTACCACTCACTCGCTCTGACAACCCCCGCGGCTCTGCGACTGGTGGGCGGGGTTCGAGCGCTAAATACTCCATAAATTTGAATAGTAACACACCCACAAATGCTGCTTGGATTGAAGTTACAGGTGTCTGCCACCTTGCAGTGTAACATATTAACTGCATGAGGGCTCATTTCTGCTGCTGTGGCTTATTAAATCCAACATTGCTGCTTGTCGCAATTCTGCGACTTTGGCGCTTAAAGGGTTATAATACACATTAAACATCATTCCTGTCGTTGCATAGCAACTACTTCACCTGCATGTCTGGAGAGCGAGGGAGGTTACAGAGAACCGCAGGTGTCCTTTAATCTGATTTTACACCAAAACACACGTTCCTGACCCCAAACCCTTCAAACGTACAAATCCGGCCACGTCTCACCACCTCCGGTGTCTACAGAGAGCTCCATTATGTCCTCATAACCTAATAAAGAGCAAGGTCATTCAAGGACATCCAGCATACTCAGAGCTGCCAACAACCTCCAACGACTGCATCAAAACCGAAAACACAAGCAGCATTCTGGGAGCAATTAGAGCAGCAGGGGAATCCAACGAGGCGTATCAGAGAACTGAGTAATGAGAATCCGACCTCGCTGTGATACTTCGCATCATCTTCTGCAGCTCAATTTACAGTCCTGAGGGACAAGGAGGCTTGTCTGTTTAAATGTCTCTCCATCCAACATCAGAGTTCAGCAGCTGAAGGCAGGGAGATGTTGTCTCTGATCTCATCTGATCAGTTTGAACGCCAGCAGGAGAAACAAAACTGTTCTGCCACTAATATGAAGCGACTGCAGTGGGTTCTCGACCGGGAAAGGGTGGCTAGGTCGGGAGAGAGGTCCTACCTCAAGTGGAGGAGTTTAAGTATCTCGGGGTCTTGTTCACCAGTGAGGGTAGGAGGGATCGGGAGGTCGACAGGCGGATTGGTTCGGCGTCTGCAGTGATGCGGACGCTGAGCCGATCTGTCGTGGTGAAGAGGGAGCTGAGCCAGAAAGCCAGGCTCTCCATTTACCAGTCGATCTACGTCCCAATCCTCACCTATGGTCATGAGCTTTGGGTAATGACCGAAAGAACGAGATCGCGGATACAAGCGGCCGAAATGAGTTTCCTCCGTAGGGTGGCCGGGCTCAGCCTTAGAGATAGGGTGAGGAGCTCGGACATTCGGGAGGGACTTCCTTTCTTGAGTAAGGTGCTAGAGAAATGTGTTTACCACCAGCTCTTGGTTTTTATGGACGAGAATGCCATTTCTGAGACTTTCCAGTCTGGCTTCAGAGCTCTACACAGCACGGAGACTGCTCTGGTTAGAGTGCTCAATGACATCTATCTAGCGACTGATAGCGGTAATTCTGTGTTGTTACTTCTGCTGGACCTCACGGCAGCCTTTGACACGATAGATCATGAAGTGCTGCTTCACCGTCTTCAGGGTTAGCCCTGGAATGGTTTAGATCATACCTGACAAATAGAAAAATGTGTGTTAGGATGGGAAGTTATTCCTCAGAGTACTCTGATCTACCTTGGGGGGTACCACAGGGCTCGATATTGGGACCTTTGTTGTTTTCTATTTACTTTCTGCCCTTAGGTGACATCTGTCGTGAGCTTGGAGTTCAATTCCACCTTTATGCTGACGATTGTCAGCTGTACCTGCCTCTGAACACGTCAAGTGGTCTCTCTATTTCTATTCTTACAAACTGTTTGAGGGAGATCAAGACCTGGATGACTGAAAATGTTCTGAGCCTAAATGATCAGAAAACAGAGGCTATATTGTTTGCTCCAAGCAGACATTGTGACTCTTCCCTAACTGACTGTGGGTCATTTAAGGGACAGCTGACTACATCGGTGACTAATCTTGGTGTTAAACTGGATAGCGCCCTTAGTTTTGATACCCACATCAATGGAGTGATCTCCTCCTCCTTTTTCCACCTTCGTCGGCTGGCAAAGATCAAACCGTTTCTGTCACGTCATGATCTTGAGACGGTGGTCCATGCTTTTATTACGGTGCGATTGGACTACTGAAACTCTGTTCTATTCGGTGTGAGCAAGAGCTCAATAGCCAGGTTGCAAATGGTCCAGAATGCTGCTGCCAGATTTTTAGAGGGCAGGCGCAAGTTTGACCACATAACTCCTGTCCTGGCTGCGCTTCACTGGCTGCCCGTTGATGTTAGGATTCATTTTAAGATACTTTTACTACTTTTTAAAACGTTAAATGGTTTGGCCCCTCCTTACTTGGTGTCACTACTTCAACCATACACCCCTTCACGGTCACTCCACTCGGAGAACTTCATGCTCCTCTCGGTCCCAAGAACACGTCTAAAGACACGTGGTGATAGGGCTTTTGCTGTGGCAGGTCCTAAGCTTTGGAATAAGCTTCCTCTCAGCATAAGGGCCTCCACCTCTGTTGCGGTTTTTAAGGCAAGGCTAAAAACATATTTTTATGACCTGTCTTTTAACCTTCCTAACTAGTTTTATTGTTTTACTTATAGCGATTTTACTCATTGTATTTTTATCTGTATCGTGTGATACAATGTTTTATTTTCTGGACTTAATGTTTTATGTTTTTATTTGATCAGTGTAGCGCCTTGGTGGCATCTTTTTGCCTGTAAGGCGCGATTTATAAATAAAGTTGAGTTGAGTTGAGTTGAGACTCGGAGTAGAACCGCTGCTCCTCCGGATCGAAAGGAGTCAGTTGAGGTGGTTTGGGCATCTGGTCAGGATGCCTCCTGGACGCCTCCCCGGGGAGGTGTTTCGGAGGCCCCCGGGTCGACCCAGGACCCGTTGGAGAGGTTACATCTCCATTCTGCTCCGGGAACGCCTTGGGGTCCTGCCGGAGGAGCTGGTGGAGGTGGCTGGGGAGAGGACGGTCTGGAGCTCCCTAGTTGGGATGCTGCCCCCGAGACTCGGACCCGGATAAGCGGAGGAAGACGACGACGGCAGTGGGATTGTCTTCTGCAAACAGCTAAAGGTTTAAGCTCTCAGTAGGAAACTTCTAGAGTCAGAGACAGAGGAGGGAGGGCTACAACGTACTCATCAGCTTCAGGTTACAGCTGCTGTGTGCAGGAGAACTTCAACACGTGAGCTCCTCAAAGGGTTAAAGTCAGGATTTTCAAATGTGAAGAAAGCTGTTGTGTACGGGCTGGTGTAACTTGGAAAAGAGCAGATAGAAGAGTAACTTTCTGTTTTTGTTTGTAATGAAGTCCCGTTCTCAGAGGCACTCTGGGTTTCGGTCGCCTCCAGCACACACGGGACACCCGAGCAAAGTTCACATCTGTTCGCCCGTTACCGCCTGAACTCCTGTGTGATGATTTTATTCCTCTTCAGTAAATCTAGAGCTCACGATGCCGGTCTCAGCAGAGTAGATCGACTGGGCTTGTTGATGAAGGGATTTCAGTACCTTCATCCAGGACACACAGTTCATCTATTCAAGCCTCGTGAACTTAAGACCACAGACCGTGGGACCAGACTCCCACCACTCTCTTACACAACAGCATTAATATCCAAGCCTCTGGACATTCTTCCAACTGTCCAGAATCGTCCTGCACCTTCTGATGCAACAGAAAAATAACCCCGATCACCAAAGTTATGTCTAAGAATCTCCATCCACAGGTGAACAGAGTAGCTAACGCATGAATCTGTGACTGTTTCGTATTTAGTGTACAGTATCGACTGTGTGGTTTTCTACCTGGCAGGGGTCGGCCGCAGCAATGGCTTGACTTGCTCTCAGAGCCAGGTGGCAAACATCAGCCTCGCCAGTGATGATCAGGTAGGCCACCATGAGAGTGAGGGAGGACGACAAGCGCTGGTTGGAGGTCAGGGTCGAGTTGACCGTCAGCAGCCAATCAACAGCTGCAGCTGGACTGTGGGCGACCTTGCCAAGCACGGACAAAGCTGCGCGGAGCTGGCTGTACCAGGGGCTGAGAGGAAGCACCGCCACAGGGCCAGGCTGAGGTGGAAACACAACATGCTTTAATCCCTCAGCTTCAAAGCACGAGTCCCGGTTCAGGTCTGAAGTTCAGGCAACAGAAAAACAGTGAATGAAGAACCACTAGGAGTATTTGGTTTGTAGGACGGCAGCATTTTATTTCACATCAACAGGAAACCACAAAATAAACTAACTTTAGTTTGATTCACTCAACATTAACACACACTTTGGTTTTGTGTCAATCACGATTCGCGTGTCAAAAGTTAGACAACATGCAATAAACCATCGAACTTCCTAATGGCTAACAACCTGAGAGGAAACGGAAGCCTGCTTCTTCTTCTTCAGTTAGGATTGATGCCTCCGAACAGGCATCAGCATAACTTTAGATAAGCAGCTACCTGTGGAGCTTCAGCTGTTGGTTTGCTGATGCTGCGTAACAAGCTGCGGCCGAGATTGGTGTTCAAGTTGTGTGTTGTTGGCTCAGCCAGTGGCTCGGTGAGGCTGGAAAAGCAGAGAAGCTGCAGCACCGGAAGAACCAGAACCGGACTGAGCCAGGGCAACAGCTCTGTCTGCTCAGGGGCCAACTCCAGCGCTGAAACAGACAGAATAAAGAGCTGATTAAAGTGTCACGGTTACTAATACCACCTAGACCCACAGTAACAACCTAAAGTCGTCCGAGACGGCTAATAAAACTCGAGTGAACAACAGTCCGTAGCCTTAATTGTGTCATGATGGGAGAGGTGGACAGCAGAGTTACTGTCCGTCAACCTGGGAATGTTTTATGGTCAAAATCGTCATCCTGCAGTGAGACGGAAAACCCGACAAGTTCACCCGGAGCTCAGACTTCACATGCATGAGCTCTAGCTCTGACGCTTTCAGCCAACAAACAACACAGCTCAGGTTTTCTAAGTGACATCTGAAAATCTACAAGGGCTAGAGAAGCTGCGGCTACACTGTAGCTCATCACGCCAGCATGAACGCGCGTGTGTGTGTGTGTGTGTGTGTGTGTGTGTGTGTGTGTGTGTGTAAATGACTGCGTTGTAATGCACCTTGGGTGGTTGTAAAACCCTAGAAGACGCTAAATCAAATACAGGTCATTTAAAATGAAATGCATAAACACAATATTAATACCCAATAGTTAATGCCCAATCGTGGAACAGAGACATGACTACAAGGCTCCTCAGGCAACAGAGGAGTGACAGGAAGTCGTCTCCATCAATGGGTGAGCACGACTCCACACCCGAGCTGAAGGAAAAGTATAAACCAGGCCTAAGGCCGTTGCTGAGAATGCAGCAATGTGACCCACATTGCTGCATTTCTATTGTGATAAACGCCCAGCCGGTCAGGGCATGTGTGGGCGGGGCCAGAAACGCTTCATTCTGGAAGGTACTGAAAATGTCAAGAATAAAACCACAGAAATTACTTTATGTTAGAGTGATTGTATTAAAAAATAGAAACGTCATTACCTTAGTCTATCATCGTAGCACAGAACTACTGAAACCTGTCTTGAAAAGTTTTTTAGTTTTATTCTTGATTTAACAAAAAAGTTTTAGCGTTCACCTTTGGGACGGGTGAAACTCCAAAAAGTAGAATATGGTGCAAAACTTTATTTATTTCAATGACTCGACTTAAAAGGTGAAACTGATAAATGAGACAGACTTGTTACTGGCTAATTCAAATATTTTAAGCCTTTATCTGATTATGGCGTACAGCTTATGAAAACCTCACATTCAAAATCTCAGACAAGAGAAAAGGTTCAATATTTTAGACTCAAGGTGTCACACTCTAATCAGCAAATGAATACTAAACACCTGTAAGGGTTCCTGAGCCTTTAGGTATCATGGTCTGAGTCTGCGTCTCCCCTCAAGTTTCTTCTTATGTTCTCCATCCCTCTCTAGGTTCTCCTTTTGTGTCTCCTAGCGCCCTCATGTGTCTCCTGGTGTTCCCCATTTGCCCCCAGATCTTCAGCCCTCTAGGTTTCCCTCCACGGGCTTCCCCCTCCCAGGTCCTGTACTCCCTTGGCCCCCTTTTAGTTACGCCCCTGTAGTATTTCTTTCTGTAGTGTTTTCCTCTAGTTTCAGCTTCCCCCCTAGATTATTAGTTAAGCTCCTGCTCTTCTTGTCTTTAGTTTTTATTCTTAGGTCATGTTTGTTACCTCCCTAATTAGTAATTGTGTTCACCTGCTCTCTCTCTCCCCACACACCTGAAATTCATCTTCCTCTCGTCTTCCCCAGTGTATAAAACCCTGTCTGTGTCTCTGTGTTGCGTTGGTCCATTGTTCCCTGTCAGTCTCGTCTCGTTCTCCTCTCTAGTTTCGAGTGTTTCTAGTTCTCGAGCGTTTGTTTTTGATTTTTGGTGTTTTTGCTCCCTGCCTTCAAGGATTGCTCCAAAATAAAGGATTTTTATTTTATCTTCCACCTCTGCCTCATTCATCTCGTGCTGCATTTTGGGTCCTACTCCTCCTCCAACCGATACTGTGACATTAGGTGGTCTCTCAGTCTAAGTAGAACTGACACAAACAGACTGTTGCACCATGTTCTCATTCTTCCAGTTTCACCTGTAATACTAACCCCAAAATACCACTATCTCCACTCCGCCCCCGCTTTCCGCTGCCGCTCGCTTCCGAACTCAATTTTTACTGGTACCCGCTCTACAACGGCTCCGCCCCGGTGCGGAGACCTGAGGTGCGCAAACAGGCATGCGCAGGATTTTCGAGATCTTGCGATACAGTCCGAGCAATAAACGCGGAAGTTAGATCCAAACACCCGTTGTGTGGGAGAACCATCGAAATGAACAGTTTAATCTGCCCATCATTTGTGTTGAGAGATCAGCAGTGTCTGGATCAACAAAGTGTGACTAGAAACTGTATTTATGGCTTATTTTTGTGCATTTAAAGTTCAACCACCATCGATAGTTGTTAAAAGTTGTTAAACCTGTGCATAAGAAATAAAAACCGCTTTTTGTTTATCGATTTATTGTGAAATAACGGAAGTTGTGCTTGCTCCTTTTCCTGTTGGGCCGTTGTGATTTCTGTCCATTGACTGCGGAGGTGCTCCGGCGTCCGGCAAAAATAGAATCGATCCTATTTTTGCCGGTTGGCGGAACGGCGGGCGGCGCACTACGTCGCACGGCCGCAGTAGTGTAACAGCTCTGATTTACCACAACGGGACCGTTTATGCTGCGGAGTTCGTGCCGGAGCGGAGCGGAGATGGAGGAATTTTGGGGTGACACCAAAGAACACGAGGTTGTGAATCTATATGCTGAAATGTTAATTCAGGAGTTTCCTCAAAAGAACGATTGCTTTATGATCCGATTACCCAGTCTTATTAACCTTTTAGTGACTCTTTCTGATCGACGCACAAATAATAAATCTGTGAGGGTTTCGGAATGGGAAGTTTGCAGTAACATACACTAAAAGGCTCAGTGACCTGTTCAAGATATTTTCCAGTCAATCAAATCTCTAATAATCATATCAGTGTGAACCACAAATGGATCATTTCTGTCAATACGTTCATACAAAAACAAGAAAATAACGGGTGTTTTTGTTCAAGTTGTGTGTTCCGGTTCCTGTCGTACCAAGACTAAGCAAGCAGCTCTGCTGTGCTGCAGGGGCCTCAAGCAGGAGCAGGGCTATGCCCATCATCAGCTCATCCACTGGCAGATCCTACACACACACACACACGCACACACACACACACAGATTTAGAGGCAGAAATCAAAATGAGATGAATCAACTCCAACAGCATGTGATGAAGACAAACCTGTTTGCAGGCAGGCGAGAGCTGTTGTATTAGCAGGAGGAGCGATCTGCAGTCTCCGTTTAGTTTCAGGCATTGCTCACACGCACAGAGCAGCAGCAGAACTAGTCCAGCTCTCTCTTTTACCCAGAACTCTCCAGGAGCCTCAATAAGAGTCGGAAGCAAAGCGCTGACAAACCCACAGAGCTCCAGAACCGCCTCCACACAGTCCAGCTGTAGGCACACCAGACACAAACCAAGAATCACCACAAACCAGCAGGGCCAGCACTAAGCGTCTGCCCACTGTCATACAGGTCTGGAAACCTGCCGTCTCATTCTACCCTGCACCTGTGTTTGGGAAGAATAAAAAAGGATTTACGTGAAATATATTTCTGTTTTTATCAAATTAGTTCAGAACAGAGTCAATGGCTTCATGTTCAGTGGTACCTTTGACATTTGAATCGATTCGGTACTAATTCCCGGTACCTAGGAATCGATACCGGTACCTAACAGTACCAATTTTAGATACTTTTGAGTGTTTAATATTTTAATTCTCTTTTATAATTAAATATATATTTTTCTCAATATATAACCATATTTGATAAATATCACGATAAATAACATTCAACTGTTTGTATTTTAACATCGTCCTTGTAGTTTTATAAGCTGATAATTAAACTGAAGCAAACATCTTTACTGTGAACTAAATTTACTGTGTATCTTCATTCCTTTTGCCCGTGTCAGTACAGGATCTGCTCGGGGCGAGATCGGCTCGGGGTCCTTCGACTGCCGATGACGTCAAAGTACGGCAAACCCACTCGGACAAAATACACTACACATCTTTATACTGTTGGAAAGAATTTAGCTGTTTCGTTATTAAAATAATGTTTCTTACGATGTAAGTTTGTGTTTATAATGGTATTTGTAAAATAAAACACTATTTTATTCATAATGTTGAACTCCTCTTTGAGCACATCCCTTGAAGGATCATAGGTATTAGCAACACCTGTGAAATTGTATTTGCAGGAAAGAAGTGTGTCCCGTTTATTGAAGTATTTTGTGTTTAGAGTTTTTGACGTCTTGTCCATGCGTAGTTCAGTTACGCTCATAGCTGCTAGCCAAAACTCTGGAGTTAAAAGTTTTCTGGCTTTACTAAAATACCTGTCTGTACTTATTTGATTGATGGTAGTTTTACTTTCTATTAGACTCCAAATGTAATCATTTGGCACGTTTCTAATTCATAATTTGTAATAATGTAATCGGTGATATTAGCATTAGCATTCCTAAGGGTTTTTCCATGTATATTAGCATTGCGCTAACCACTCGTTGCCAAATTGCAGCTTTTGCGATTAGAAAATCTCCTTTTGTCACATCGCAATTTAATTGCACGTGCAGTTAATCGTTCAGCCCTAATATACATGCAGCTCTATGCTAAAAGTGTATTTTCAAAGAGGTAATGATGGATTTCTTTGTAAAAGTTGTCCATCTTTCCAACAGAAAAATTTGCCTGGACCAACGTAACATGATAACAACGTAACGTGATTACGTAATTCCATAAGGTTCATGTTCAGCCAATCAACTACTTTGACGTCATCAGCAGTCAAAGGACCCCGAGTCGATCTTGCACCCGAGCAGATCCTGTAACGACACCGTCCTTTTTCATTAGATTTTTCCTACTGGGAAGTTAGAATTTCCGAGGAGAAAGCGAACGCACCATTAGCTGATAACAATGGTGGCAATGGAAGCTAATTTATCAAGCTAACGTTATCTTAAACAGTTTATTTAGCTGCTGGATCAGATTAAGATGAGGATGTCTCACTTAGATCGTTGTCGCTGGTTTCATCATCACCCAGTTACCCATCACATTTAGTGAAGTGGACCCAAGCTTTAGCGTGCGTTCTTTCTACCATGCTGCTCTGTTTACAACTCGCTCGCAGCGACCGACATAACGCTCTTGCGCAGCTGTCTCGTTATGAAGGACGGGTACCGAAACGAGGCACCGTTTCAAATGACGTGAATCGGTGCTCGGATGGGTAACTTAAAAAGTACCGAATTCGGTACCCATCGATTACCTCTTAATAGAGACTGCGTTTAGTATTTTAGGTGTTCTGGATGAGTAAAATTAAACACGTTACTCTAAACGGTTTCTGTCATAGTTTAAAAACTACCCCAACAAGCTTTCTCTTTAAAGTTTTTGTTGAAGCGGCTTTGTGAAGGACCACATTTGTTCCCGTTGGTAGCAATAAGAATTGTTTTTTTCTAATGGATAAAAGTAGGTAGTGTTGGCCAAAAGTGGGGGCCATATTTTATCATGACTACATGTTCGGGTGTTTTAGGCCTAGACTAGAGTTCCTGTTAATACGTCGACCCCTTTTAACATCAGTATTTACACAAGGTAAAGTTAAACAGGAGATGCTTCCATCTTCCAGGACTCTCGTTGCCCTAGACGCTAAATTATTTAATAGTTTAAATAAAAAGAACAAGTGTCACCTGCATGTGAGGAACCAGCTGACACAGACAGAGCAGCAGACTGTCAGACGCTGGCGAGGCTGGCACTGCTCCAGCCCGAGGCGTTGTGGGTAGCAGCACCCTGAGGAGACTCTGACGGAGAGGGGCGTGCTGAGGCTGCCTCTGAGGCTCGCAGTACAGGTACCGAAGGAAGGGAACCAGCAAGGTGATGTAGCTACTTTGGTTTCTGTCAAATAAATGAGCTGTAAATGGTTCACACCCACATAGTGCCCATTCACTCACACTCATACAGTGCTTCCTGTTATATATTTATTGCATATCTATGGTATAGGCCACAGGCTATACCGTTAACCTGTACCTGTTAACAGCCTGACAGATTAAGTCATCAATCTCCAACTGCAGAGCTGGCCAGCAGTCCACTCTGTTCTCCAGGACTTTGATGAATGGGTGAGGATTGCTCCTGTACAAAAACAGAGAACCGCAAGTCTGGTACATTACTGCACTTTTGCACAAGTATGTTCCATCTCGGTCTCTTTGCTCAGCCGAGCAGCGACGTCTGGTGGTCCCCCGGTCGAAATATCGATCGAGGGGTTATCGTGCATTTTCTGTTTTGGCTCCAACTCTGTTGGAATGAATTGCCATTGAGCATTCGGCAGGCGCCGTCCCTTCAAGTCTTTAAGTCTCGTCTAAAGACTCATTTCTACATGATAGCTTTTCAGCGCTAGGGTTCATTGAATTGCCCAGACATTATGGTTTTAATACTTCTTCTTTTTGATCAGGATGCTTGATCTTATTTGTCCACCATTTGTTTTTAATTGATTAGTCTCATTCTGTTACCTCTCTGTATTTGTAATACTGCTTGCTTATTTTACGATTTTATGTTTTTATCTTGCTCTCATGCCCAGGTACTGGGAATGTTTTTATGATGATGCTGTTCAGCACCTTGGGCTTCTCATAACGTTGTGGAAGGTGCTCTACAAATAAAATTGATTTGATTGATTGATTGATTGATTGATTGATTGATTGATTGATTGGTACCGTTCACTGACGTTCCCACATTTCAGCTTCATTCACTTGGTGTGGTACTCCACCTTGCTTTCAAGAGGACTGACAAATCCACTAAGCAGGGTGGGCACCCTCAGACGTCTGACGCAAACATCTATATTTGAGGTGTGTCTGACATTTTTGTCTCTATATTGTTGGAATGCTCTTCACAGACTGGTGGTCCCCATTCTAGATGATTGGATCATAGCTGCTCCCCTGAAAGTCTCTCATCCCGCTGCACAGAACAGCCTCTGTGCAGAACACACTCGGTCCTGGAGCAAAAATAAAGTATTTTCCATCTTCTTTTACTAATTTACTTTTCTAATTGTTTAATAAAATAACTCGGCTGTAGCGCAAGAAGTCAGCGATCCGTATTTCTGCTCTGAATGGAGGAAGAGCAGACTACAGCTCATTCATCAGAATGAGGTCAAATCCAAGTTGAAGCTCTGTGTGTTTTTAACCCTCAGGTGGGCCAGGGGTTAACACAACATTGCTATGGTGTGTGTGTGTGTGTGCGCGCGTGTGTGTGTGCGTGTGTGTGTGTGTGTGTACACAGTGTTTTCATCCATCAACATGGCTCCACGCATAGGAAGGAAGTTAACTGACAGAGTGTGTTTGTGCCTGTAACAGTCTTTAAATGGTATAATCTGTCTGACCATCTCTGCCCCCTTCCTCTGGTTCCGGACGCCAGTTCCAGACCCTTAGCTTTGGATCCCCTCCTATCCATCACGCACTGTTCCACATGTTTCAGCTTCCTTCCTTTGGTTGGACTCCAGATTCAACAATAAATCAGCTCCCAGGCCGATACACCAATAGGTAGGATCACCCTCATTCCTCTAGGTCAGTGGTTGGCAAATGGTGGCCCGCGGGCCACGTCCGGCCTGCGAGCCCTCTCTTTGTGGCCTCCAAACACCGCGCGCACCCCCCACCCCCACCCCTGACGGCCGACCGGGAGGTGTAGGATAGAGCTGAGGAAAATAATCAAATAATCGATGCATCGAGATGCGGGCATAAACGATTCTGCATCATAGAAGAGCAGCCATAATCAGTTATAGTGGAATGGAGTTTTGTTATTTTAACGGCGGCACCAGCGCGGCATCCGGATCTGTCAGAGCGGTGTTCTCCACGTTTACCGGGTAGGAAACGTTGGTCTGCCTTATTGTGGTACTGCAGGGCTGAGCGCTGGAGTTGTAACCTGACTGAGACCGAACCCAAACCGAATCAGCCCGACTGGTTCTGTTGGATTTGGGCGGTAAATTAGGTTAATTGAGCGGGTTGTCGCACGGCACGCTCGCTCGCTCGATCAGCGACTGAGACAGAGCGAGACTGTCTGCTCACACAAGAGAGAGGATCGGAGGACGTTCCTCCAAACACGCGTTATTAGTTTCATAATTTCATTATTGTTTCTCCTGGAAGCGCTCAGTCAGACCGAGTGCTGTGATGTCGGGAGGTCCGGTCTTGGGGAGGGGGCGGGGTCAATGACGGCGGCTGCTGCGTGATCATCTGTCTTTTTTATTTAGGGACTCGGAGAAGTTAAAAGTAGAGAGAAATAGAAGATGGAAGTTCTTGTTCCACTTTATTCTTTTGTCTCATGATGATAAACTGATGTTAAATTCAGCTGAAAGAGAAACTGGGAGGAAGCTTTGGTTCATTTGAAGTTACAGGAGATCTCGTCTCCTATCTGCTCCTCCAGAGACAGCATGGACATGAGGGTAACATGGTGAGGGTCACACAGGACAGGTTAGTGCAGTCACACAGCTGAGCTGGAGGGGGACAGGTGTTGTCCTGCTTTATATTGCAAGCTTGTGTGTTATGTGAGTTACAGCCAGCGATACAAGCAGCAGCAGCAGCAACAACCCCCCCCCCCCCGGCCCTCTTGCTTCTGGGTCGTTTTGTGTGTGGCCCTGGGACTATTATAATTGAGGACCCGTGCTCTAGGTGTTTACAGAGGTCACTAACCTTGGTGGAACAGCATGGGTTCAACCACAGTTACACTGTGCTGCACAAAACAAGAGAGTGACTAAAACTTTTTATTTACAGCGATCTACAACAAGGAAGAACATCTGCCTGGAAAAGGGTCAAAAAAGAGTCACAAAGGGGGTAAAATGTAGAACTAAAGAGAAAGATATTCTAATGAAATTCATTCTCCACTGATAAACAGTTGTCTGCTTTAGGGGTGTCCACATCCAACCACATGATAGGAAATCGGTCCGGATTAGGGCTGCTCGATATTAGGAAAACCTGCGATATTCGATAACAATGATTAATATTGCGATGCCGATATTACTTGCGATAAATAAAAACTTAACTCAGCAACAAAAATAATCAAAACAAATAAATAAAAAATCATAAAAATGAGAAACGCAAAAGATGTGAGGAAAGGGAAAAGGAACAAGAAAAGGCAATCAGTGGATCCCGGGAAAAGCAGAATCAGCAGAAAGAGCAGAGCAAAGCTAACTCAGGTGTTTGCTAACCATCCAAATTAAGTGCCATCCACCTCGGAGGCGGGCATCTAACCTATGAGAACCCACCCAGTTGGCCAAATGGGTGAAGAGCTTTATTTAGTTGTTAAAAAAAACATCATGCTTCCATTTGATGGACAGAATGCGTTATGTGTAGCAAACATTTGAGCTGACCATTCATTGCGATTTTTATCTGTTCTTTGCGATATGCATATTGTGCATGCTGGTATCGCGATAACGATATATTTACGATATATTGTGCAGCCCTATTCCAGATCATGTGGTTTCTGGGATCGGACGTTTCTTCCCTAACCAGACTCACCCCGGGTTTCCACGGGAGCCGTCAGCAGCACGTTACTGCAGCGGCACGTCTTGCTCGCGTAAGCTGCTGCGTGGCCCTTCCCACGAGACGCGAAGCAGCAGGGGAGCGGCTGTCACCGACAGAGCACGAAGTCACACGAGTGACTTCGTCAGTAAACACAACAACAAGCAGGAGAAAACTACAACATGGTTTGTGTTTTATGTTCTGTCCGTTTTATAATCGCCAATACGGACCTGAAAAACAAAGGAGACCGCTAGCTAGGTGATAACTTCTCACGGGGCCGCACAGTTAGTAACCTTTTTTAAGGTAAAGCAACCGGAAGGCAGTACGTTCTTTATTCTGAAAATCTCGGTAGCTTCTCTCCATTTCCGCGTTCGATTTCCTGTCTTTCCTTCCCCAAAAATGTCGAACTTGACCCGTTTCAGAGGCGTCGCACGTAGAAAATAGAACCGGCGCGTAAAGGCCGCGACATGCTGCTCCTGAGACGCGGCCGACTCGCGCTGCTGACGGCTCCGGTGGAAAAGGTTCTGTTGACCACAGCGGTTCCTATCAGCAGCTATGACGTGCTGCTGACGGCTCCCGTGGAAACCCGGGGTCAGGCTTCAAATTACAGGCCTGTTCTCCTAAAAGGGCGACAGTCTCCACTAGAAGCCCTCAACCTACACACCCGGGGAGCCCGAAACAAATCCAGCAGAGAGCTGATTATTCATGCGCTCATGGCAGCTGCGTCCTGCACACGGCCACAGTAACATTGTCAAAGTGGTGCCAACAAATAATGCATAATTAACAGGGAATGTTCATGTCTGCTCATCTTCTCTGGTAATTTCTGTCTTTTATCCGTGCCTGACGCGCTCTGCCACTGCAGCGGAGCTCATCGCCCGCGCTTCGGTGACTTCACACCACCGGCACGGCCGCACACGCCGCTACTTCTGCAGCGCGGTGCTTTGATCTGCTTAGTTAAAAAGTAACTTAGGAGGTGAAAAACTAGGAAGCCAGGAAACAATATTTCTGGAGGACTGCGAGGAGATGCAAGAAGATGCGAGATAGACAGGACAGGAAAATAATCACGTAAAATAACAAGAAAACAAAAGTCTTTTAAAATAAAATGCAGGTAGATTCATCCCACCACACATTTTTACTTTTATTAAATAATTTATAATTACGTCTTGTTTATATTTTTGATACAATTCAGGTAACCATCAGAACTCAGTCCCACACCCAGGGCCATATCAAGGCATTTGGGGGGGTAAAGCAAATCAGACCCCTCCCAGGTATTTTAAGTGAAGGTGCTATTTGTTTTTATTATGCACAGAAAATGTGGCAGCTGAAAATGGCCTATCACGGTTCGTGTGTGTGAAGCATGTTTACTCTCATGAAGCACATGGACTCTTGCTGCTGCTGCTGCGTCATTTTCTTTCTCACTGAACGAGTGGATATTTTCTTCAGAAGGGGAATCCTCCTCGTCAGAATCAGAGTCTGCCATTACCAGAAAAAGAGCTTAGCCAACAATGACCAGACCCGTCAGCATTGTAAGTTTCTCCTCTCTAATATATAATAATATTAACATTTGCCCTCTGTGTGCTCCGCTCGTCTCCTCTACTCAGTCGGGAATAATTTACACACGAAAAAGGGAATTTCCTAACAAATCCATTCAAGCCCAATGAATCCACTCCAATTATAGCCTCAGGAGAAAAGCCACACTTAAAGACTACAAGATTCAAATGAACAGACATTCAACCACAGGTGAGTCTAAGGATTCATGTAAGAGGTGTCCAGCAGACAGGTGACTATAAAAGGGCGTTACCTACTAGGGCTGTCACGGTAACCACAAAAATGAAATATCGCAATATGAAGAAACCCACCGCGCTGCATCATGGGCCACCGCGATTACTGAACTTGGTTCAACTCAATGATGCATGTTGAGAAGGATGGCTGCACTGGTATCAAAACGAAACGTTACTTCGCTCCTTTGGGAGCACTTTGGTTTTCAGTAGGTCAGCTGCTGCGCAGCCAGAGTCCTTGGCCGAAACAGAGCTGCCACCAGCGGCAAATAAATAAATAAATAAACGCATTTTAAAGTTTTACCTTCTCCTGAATTTTGTTGTTTTTAAGTTCAGTCGGACTCCGACTGTCGGAGAAACAAACGTTACTACGATCTGTGTTGTTACTGCCCTTTGATCTGCATTCAGTAAAGTGTTATAGAAGAAGGCACGGCAATTTTTAACCTTTTTTAAATGTGTAAACATTATGTTTAGATAGTACCGCAATAAAAAAAAAAGTGCTGCAATAACATCGCACACCGCAATATTAAGCCACCCTGAATCACCGCAGGGGGAATTCCTCAACCGCGACAGCCCTAGTACCTAACAGGGAAAAGCCCTTCATGCTGGCAGCAACGGCTCCTCGTGGAAAAAAGGTGAAGGCTACAAGAAGTCAAGCTTTACATATCAGTCAATGAAAGATGGAAGTGCGACCATCTCACTGAGACGTCCAGGCCGTCCACAGAAGTTAACATCTGGACAGGAGCATCTTCTGATGAGAAGGGTTGAAGAAAATCTCCATGTAAGTTTGCTGCAGTTAGCTAAAGCAGTAGAAAGCCGAACTGGAGTGACCGTTTCCTGTGACATCATACGGTGCACGCTGCAGGGGAATGGCATGCATGGGTATCGTCCACGAAGGAAGCCTCTCCTAAAGCCCACGCACAAAAAGCACACCTAGGATTAGCTAGGGCCCATGCTGGAAGAGATGACGACTACTGGGACTCTAGACTCTGGAGTGATGAGACAAACATCTCTGGTTTTGGAACTAATGGTTTCAAAACTGTACGGCGTTGTAAAGGCGAGGATTTCAAAGAGAAAAGCATGGTGCCTACAGGGAAGCATGGTGGTGGCGGTGTCCTTATGTGGGCTGCGTGAGTGCTGCTGGTGTTGGGGAGCTGCATCTCATTGACGGCATCATGAACTCAACAATGTCCTGCTCTATACTGAAGGAGAAGATGCTGCCATCACTCCGTGCACGTGGTCGTCGTGCACTTTTCCAACACGACAGCGAGCCAGAACACACATCTAAAGCTGCTGGTGCATCTCTGAAGAAGAACAGGGTGAAGGTGGTTGGATGGACAAGTGTGTCTCCTGATCTGAACCCAGTCCAACACCTGTGGGGAACTCTGAAGCAGCAAGTAGAGCATCACTCTCCATCCAGCATCCAGGCTCTAGAAGAGGTTCTCCTTGAAGAACGGAAACAGACAGATGTTGTCATCTGTCGCCATCTTGTTCATTCCATGCCTAGAAGACTTGGTGCTGTCCTTGGAAACCACGGTGGTCACACAAAACTCTAGATGTAGTAGTTTTAGTTGTGGGGTGGATTCATTTCTGCTTCAGTCAATTTTAGTAAAACTGCAGATTTTGTATCCAAGTTTTATTATTAACCTTAATTTCTTGTTATGGAGTTAAACACGTGTTCACTAAACCAGCCTGGTGAACATTCTGGAGACTGTTCTTTTGTTCTTCGAGCTGCTGATTACATTTGTGCTTTTTCAAGAGGGTGTACTCATTTATGCTGAGCACTTTAAGCGACATTCAGAGCAACACTACACCACTGCAGCAAAACTAACTTCCCATGACAAATGAGGTGGGGTGGTGGGCACAGCGCTGAACCTCCCGTTATCCTGCTGGGGACTAAAGTGCTCTAAGACTCTGTGGCAGATTGCACGGAGTGCTGCAAGCAGATGATCAAGAATGAGCACCAGTGTGCCTCCTTCATTAATCCTACAGCATTTACAGTTACCCAGCAGTGCCAGGCTCAACAGCCAATCAATGACCAGAATGTCAGCCCAATGGCGCCACCCCGCTGCCCTCAACACATTCATCTTCCCACCAGGGAAGTTAAAGCTGCCAGACAAACGGACCTCAGAGACAGTGATCAAGATGGAAGGAGAAAGGAGGACAATGGGAAAGAATATAACTGTAGGAGAGAAGGAATGGAGATTTTTCCTTGAGAGAAAAACACAAAAATAGGAGGAAAGAGGGATCAAATGCAGAGAAGCAATGGAAATCCTTAAGACACCGATTTAAATGAAGAAAACTAGGCAAAAAGGTCTTTTTTCATCACCTGCTGCAAGTGATTAGGGAGGCCCCAGAATGCTGGCTGAGGAGGCGATCTAAGAACAGTGAGTGGGAAAGTGGGAGTGAAGGGGGCTCAGTTCAGGCTCCAGGAGAAGTATGACACAGCAATAGCTGCAGTGAAAACTCTTCTTTAATCTCCTGACTTGAGCCAGATCTTTTCCATCCTCCTTTTACCTGCATCAAATCAAACCAACTTTATTTATAAAGCGCTTTCACACGCCCAAAACGGACAAACGAAGCGCTGTACACCAATGACAAGCACAGCAATACAACAGACATATAACCATTTAAAATACAATAAGAAATCTCGAGTACAAGTTTGCAATCCATATCAGTGCTGTTTCCAGAATCAGATCCAGACACATTCAAAGCGACGCTGCCCACGCAATCCCAACTTCAATGTCCAAACGCCAGCGAGAACAGATGCGTTTCTAGTCGGCTTTTAAAGGTCTTCAGTGATTTGGCCTGCTTTACGTCGGCTGGCAGCTCATTCCAGAGACTTGGTCCGAGCACTGAAAAGGTACGCCTCCCACGAGACTTCAGGCTGTACCTGGGCACGGTTGATAGTCTCTGGTCAGCTGACCTAAGGGAACGCACCGGGACATGTCGGTGGATGATGTCAGAAAGGTATTTAGGTGCCCCTGAGTTTAACGCCTTAAACACAACCAGGATGACCTTAAACCTGATGTGATAGGAGACAGGGAGCCAATGCAAGGCACGTAGGACTGGTGTAATATGTTCAGACCTCCTGGTAGATGTTAACAACCGAGCAGCCGAGTTCTGAACCGCCTGGAGGCGTGCTAGTGGAGCTTGCCTAAGCCCCACATATAGCGAGTTGCAATAATCCAGCCTGCAGGTAACAAAGGCACGGATCACAGTTTCCAAATGACTACGTGACAGAAAAGGCTTAATTTTCGCTTAGCGGCGTAGATGAAAGAAGCAAGATCTCACGATTCCGTTCACTTGAGCCTCAAATCTGAGCTCTGCGTCCAACTTTACCCCTAGGTCTGATGCGGTGCCAGTGTGGAAAAATCAAGCCCTAGGGTCTTTGGTGGCGTAAACAGAATTACTTCAGTCTTGTGTTCGTTGAAACGCAAGAAGTTCTGAGCCAACCATAGCTTGATGTCCTCCAGGCAGTCCAACAAAGGTTGAATGGTGCATAAACCACCACGCCTAATTGGAAAAATGACCTGGCAATCGTCAGCATATAGATGGAATGACACGTCATGTTTACGGAATAGCTCACCCAGGGGTAGGGGTGAAGAAAAATAGTGGGGCCAAAAACGATCCCTGAGGCACTTCCCAAGGCAGCTCAGCCAGGTCGGAGGACAGTCCCCCAACCTCACACAAAAACTCCTCCCTGTCAAGTAAGATCTTATCCACTGCATGTGTACAAAACACCAGATCTATGCCTCCAGTCCCAAATGTAGAGGGAAGACTGTTGGAAACGGATGCTTACGGCTAAACCCATTCATTCTTAGATGTATGCAGTTATCCTGTGGTCACATTTGTGTACTGCAGTCCGTGTCTCAGAACAAACAAGTTCATTCTCAGTACCATTCTTACCAGAACACTGCTACCTTTTGTCAGCCGACGCAGACTTGGCAACCCTGCAGGATCGCAGATCGTAAACTGTGACTACCGCCCTCTCAAGCCCCCATAGTCCAGTAAATTCATGAAGCCAACAAGGAAGTGCCAATAATTGCAGTTCCACCCTCATCCACTAGGGGTTGGCAACAGAAGTGAGCATATCCTCATTGACTCCCATGTTAAAAACGAAGTAAGCGTGTTTACAGCCTGGTTCAAAATAACATTTTAGGTTTAATAGCTCTAGCTTACAGTCATGACAACTCTGAGGGGGTGAATCTTTCTAACTTTTCTGTTTAGGTGTCATTTCACGCTTAAAATGATGAATAATTAGATTTGATTGACAGGTTGCACAAGCGTCAGGCTTGCATCAGCGCTAGCGGTTGGCTCCGGGAAAGGCCTCTGAGTGTTTGTGTTAGGATGTTAATCATGGAATTATCTGGACAGAGGGCAAAGCTGTGGTTATCATCCAAGAAGTCTCTGCTTCATTTTTATCAGTAAGTACAATTATATTTCTGTACTTCATTTTTCTGTTTGAATGGGGATAATGCTGTGCATTTAACGTAACACTGCTCGGTGAAACATGTTAGCGGTGTTGCTGGCTGGGTAATGAAACTTGAGTGGGTGCCTAGCTTCTCATGTCTCCCAGCGAGGAACTGTTGTTAAGATGCAGGCGACTGGCCGCCAGGAGCCGTGTCCACGCGGCTCACAGCTCCTCTTCCTGCCCGTGAGCGCCGACACGGCTCCTGGCTCAGCGTCAACAACGGCAACCTTGCGGATCTTTGACCGCGTGGTGGACCAGCGAAACCCGATAGCCTCTGCTATATAAACATATACTTGCTCAGCTCACCTAGCTCTAGTTTATTTACCCAACAGGCCGGAGGTGCCTTCCCTTTTGAATCATTCAACCGTTTTTCTCACTAAAAGTGCTAGCATTACCATGTAGCAGAAGCAGCTAATGCCCTGCTGATTTCCAATCGCCAGCGGAGGAGTGGAGCTGACGTAAGTGGCCAGGATGTTTGGATCCGATCACAGCAAACTGAGGCTCTGCTTGTACTTTTTACATTCCATATTAGAGCTCCACGGGTGACCAGCAAAACTACAGCCTCGCACAGAAGCTAGAAGCGCGGGTTAGCTGTCCCGGAGCTCCAGGGATTAGCTCAGTTAGCTAGTAGCTACACTGGTCCATTTTGGTTCATTTGGACCCTCAGCTCCACCTCTTTTCCCATTTTTGGATTGTCTGGGCGTGACAAGACGTGTGACGGCCAAAAAGGTGGTGGTGGTGGTGGGAACTGCATTTTTTGCCTCAAAAATAAATGTTTTTATAAAAGTGAGCGTTGCAATGTCCAGTGTCTGTCTATGGTTCCTCTTCCGCCTACTTAAAAGGAGAAAAACTGGCAACCACCCAGTTTGCTGAGAAGGAAATCAGTGTAACCATCCTTCCAACATTGTTGACACATGAGACAGTTTAGTGATTATTTCACAGAGAAATTCTTACACATTTAAGCAAAAGATGGGAAAACTGGCAGCTGAGGTGATAAAATGGGTGACTTTCAGCAAAATTTGCAGACATGTAGACTCTCACGCACACTCACACACAATACCAGCAGTCAGCCCCCCCTCCCCCGTATCTGAACCGAAATACAAACTAGAATCTGAATCTATCGTCTAAGATATCTCCCTACAGTCATTCATCATCTAATTACTTATTGATGCATTCATTTTCTGAGCTGGTCAAACTACAGGTAATAACGTCCTTTACTAGCTGCGGGGAACGATACCAGGGCGATTTGGACCAGTGGTGCCAGTGTTCGGCAGGCGTCGCCTCTTGTCACACACAGTAAGTTGTTACATGGTCATGTCTGGTGTTGGCACTCGGGTGTTTTACGGTGGGGAGCACTTTCTGCAATTCCATCCATCCATTTTCAGCTGCTTATCCGGAGTCGGGTCGCGGGAGCAGCAGCCTAAGCAGGGAGGCCCAGACTTCCCTCTTCCCAGCCACTTGGGCCAACTCCTCCGGGGAATCCTAAGGCGTTCCCCGGAAAGCCAAGAGACATAGTCCCTCCTGTGTCTTTCACTGGGTCTCCTCCCAGTTGGACGTGCCCAGAAAACCTCACCAGGGAGGTGTCCAGGAGGCATCCTGACCAGATGCCTGAGCCACATCAATTGGCTTTTCTCAATATGGAGTAGCAGCGGATCTACTGTGAGCCTCTCCCAGCTTCTTAACCTATCTCAGCCTATCTCGTTCTTTCGGTCACTACAAAGCTCGTGACCATAGGTGAGGGTAGGAACGTAGATAAATGATCAATTAAGAGCTTCGCCTTCCATCTCAGCTCTCCCTTTCTACACTTCTAACAATAACATACCTTCGCCATTAGAGGAAGTGTGGTTGTTTGCTGTCTTGTTATTGTTCCGAACAACTCATTAAAGGAAGTAAAACGCAACGACTGACTAATTATTCACTTCACACACACATTTCACTGTCATACTGACTTATTGGTTATTTAAAAAGAAACTTGAGATATTTTTAATAACCATTTGCTTCTAATTCACTGTTAGCTCAATGTTAGCCTCAAGCCTTCTTTACCTGATATTTGGGTGAAACAAAAAGATGCCATGGGCATCTGTGGCTAGTTACCACCAGTATGTGATGTGTATGTGCATGGGTGAATGACTGTTGTGTTTTAAAGTGCCTCGGGGCTTCTAGGCCTCTGGAAGACACTTTAAATACAGGTTTTTTTTGCCAGGTTTAAGTTGTTTCAATGACCATTGAGGGTTTTTCTTTCATTACCAGAAGGGTACCCACTATCCACATCTCTATTTGCTACAAGGTTCATAAAAAGACTTTTAGGACTGCCCCTAATCCAAACAAGTGACTTTTTTCTGTTCTCATTTTCAGGTTTGATTGGTCACTTGACATGTTTTCCAAACAGGAGTCTATAAATCAGGTTTGGCTTCTATTAGCCGTTACATTGGCTCTGTCTGAGTGCTGTCACAACTCATCTAAATATGAAGTGAGTAGATGATGAACGCACAATCAGACAGGTAAGATGATGAACTTACCTGACAGAATACGGACAGGTGAAAGGTGTTTTCCCATGTTCTTGGTCAGCCTGCATCTTCAACATTTGTCCCATGATTCGGATTAGTCCCTGAGTATTTCTGTTCACAGTGCAGAAAAAGGAACAAAAGTCCCAAAACAAGTTATTTGTATGAGTGCTGAAGATTCAGAACATATTCAGACGGATCACAGCATAAACACTACAACAGTACTATATAAGAAACATCCAGCTGGGTTAAATGGTTAACATGACAACACAGCAACATATCTGGATGTAGAAAACAATCACCTACTTTGAAAAACTTGGAAATCTTTTTGCTCTACAGCCTTAAATGGAATACAAACAAAGAATATCTTTTGACAGCTTTACTTATCCAACGCAACCTAACATTCACTGTAGGGCTGTAGCGAAGCCTCGACGACGTCGACGGCTCGATTCTAAAAATTCGTCGGCGTCAGATCCGGTAGTCGACGCACCGCGCCCACTTGTTGCATCCCCAGGAGTTTGTAAATAGAAGTGGAATCTGCCTGTTTTTCCTCTAGTTCGCCCTCTTCTCCGCCTTCACTAACATCTCCGCCAAATACCGAAGACCCGGAACAACGTCCGTCCGCTACTAGATCCCTTTCCCGTTTTGCCCGCCTTCGTCTCCCGGCAACGGATAACAACTTCCGGGGTCAGATGCGCTGCTTCGTCTCTACCGCAGATGTAGAACATCACCGGGAGCGTTTCTACCTTCATTAAGGAGCTTCTTTCAGGCATTAGGAGAGCTGTTTTGGTGGTAGCAGTCTCTCCTCCGTGCTGGTCTGTTTGCTGCTGGGTATTTTTGGTTTATTTAAACTTGGTAACTTGAACTTAACGTTGGTAAAGCAACTGTTAGCGTTTTCGCTAAAAGCTTCTTGCGTTGGGATAAGCTGTTACGTTTTGGTTTAGAGTTCATCTTTTTTGTGGTGCAGATCTCCCTTTTATTACATTTAGAGTGTTGTGGGTTTTCGGTTTAGTTTAAAATATCACCTTGAGTTTGGTTTAACCGCCCAGTTTAGAGTTTGGACCTTTGGAGATCCTTATTTTGGTCCAGAACCCTGTAATCTTTGCCCAGTGGGACATCCCTACTTATTTGTACTTTTGTTTTAATTCCCCACAGGCAGAATTAGTTTTATTATTCCCAACCTGTGGATGGAAAGATTTATATTTTTTGTAGTTGTAAATAAACCTGATCATCATTTTAACTTTTAAATCCCGTTATTGTCCCTTCCTTTTTGCACACGAGCCAAACTCCCCAGGAAGAGTCGTAACACCACTCGCCTCACGCTCATAAGTGACCAAAACAAAGCAGCATGGAGACACTCCGTCTCCAACCACCTCTCAGGCAGCAGCCTGCACTCCCAAGTTCTACACGTCACCAGAACATAACCAACACGATAAAAGCAGTGTTGTACAAAATGGAAGGCCTGTAGTGTTTATTCTCTTACAGTAACAATTGATCAATTTTTTTGAGGAATTTATTTGAGATTTTCTGGTTTTTATTAACTGTGCAATAGAAAAATAATCATTAGATTAACTTTCTAAATAGTCATTAGAATAGTCGACTATTCTATAAAATAATCGTCAGAATAATCGTTTTTAAAATAATCGTTTACCCCCAGCCCTAATTCACTGATAAATATTAATGTAAAAACAAGCAATACTGAGATTAAGACTTTCAGACTCAGTCAGGGGAGGTAACCACCATTTCCTCAGCAGAGGTTACTGGCTTCCAGCTGTGATTGACTGTAATCAATGTGATGAGTCGAGCATAAAAGCAGCTTTTCATGGAGCATTCACTGGCTTGGTAGTGCACTGACAGCAAACAAATGACCATGGGTGGCAAGCCACTTTCAAAAGATCTGAGAGACAGAGACGTAGACAGAAAAATCCTAAAGGTGTTGTCAACGCCAAGAAGCACCGTAAAGTTTAAAGGGACTTTACGAAGTTTTGAATTTTTATGCTCGCGATCGCCCCCTCAGGCCAAAAGCGTAACGGCAGCTTCAATAGTAGGCTCGTGCGCGAGGCGCGCATGCTGTACGTGCACACTCCTTAACAAAAATAACTGTGTGTGTGTGTGTGTGTGTGTGTGTGTGTGTGTGTGTGTGTGTGTGTGTGTGTGTGTGTGTGTGTGTGTGTGTGTCGGAGGACAGAGGACAGGAGAACGCACAGCTAATTAATTAAATAATTTGGTTCTGTACCTTTCTCTTCAGCACAGCCGACAAAGGTTTATGATGGGTCAGTCCTCCTGCATGCTCAGATCATTCCCTTCCCTTGCTTGAAAAATTGTTCCAAAATGAAAGTTGAACCCACATCTTTTTTATCTGTGAATTCAATGCCGTTCGGCGAGTCTCAAATAAAAATTTGGGCGTCTTACTGTAAAAAATATACCATTAATGTAAAAAATACACTCTAAATAAACTATGTTCACATCCAGAATCGAACCCAGGTCTTCTACACGAGAGTCAGACGTCGTACTAGATGAGCAAAAGCACCAGTAACATTCACAGTATCTGTAACATTTATATCCTTGATGACAGCTGAAACAACGTTCAAAGAACGGCTCGGAGTGAAAATGGCTGTTTTGTTGCTAATTTGCAGGAAATATCTAGAAGGTCTACAGAAAGTAGCTAAGGGTCCTCAGAAATGTAGCTAGCTTTGTCACTAGGCGTTAGGAACAGCGACAAAGTGGCACTGCCTCTCTCTCTGCTGCTAAAGCTACGGAGAGCAAATGCTACGGGCGATGCCTGAGCGTGAACGCGCATGAAGCAGCCTGCTCGACCCGAGCATCTCTCTTTTTCTGTGATTTTACAGAAAAACAGGCAATCACAGTAAAAATGCCAGGGCTCATTCTACAGGACCAGGGCATTGCAGGAGAATGTATGAAGAAGACATTTATTATTTCTATACATGTTTTGGCTGTCAAACTTCCATAATGCCCCTTTAAATAATTGGCAGGCATTTGGTACTCCTAGGACCCTCCCTGGACCGGGTCATCTCTTCAAACCAGATGAAAGAGCAAGGAGAAAACTGGAAGTGAGGACACCAAGAGGCCGATGGCCACTCTGAAGGAGTTGCAGGACTTAATGGTAACGTGGTCATTCTGTGCATGTGACAACAATTTCACAAAATGTGGCTTGTTTGGGAGGGTCACAAGAAAAAAAGCCACTTCTCAAGAAAGTCCAAATTGAAGCTCATCTGAGCTTTGAAATAACTATTTGAACACACCATACCTACAGTAAAGCATGGCGGTGGCAGCATCCTGCTGTGGGGGGTTTTCTTCCTCAGGGACTGGGGCTCTCGTTAGGGTAGAAAGAAAAATGGATGGGGTAAATTCTTGCTATCCTCTGCCAGAAAGTTGAACATGGTAAAAGATTCACCTTTCAACATGACAACGGTCTGAAGCACACAGCTAAGTTGACCACACACTGGCTGAAGGAGAAACAAAGTGATCTCTTCATGTGGCCCAGTCACAAGAAGATATACGTGAGTAAACAGAAACAGAAACTTAAACACCACCCGACGCTGTAATGGCGTCAACTGCTTCGAGGAGGGAGGATGCGCTGTTTGGTGGGTCTGCGAGTCATCAAAACGTTCGTAGTGGTGTGTGAGTGTGTCGGGAGTCTGTAGTGGGTGTGTGATGTGTGTAGGATGTGTTTGTCTAAACGTATTATTATTGTATTATTGTGAAAAAGCACAAGAAAAAGCCGAAAGACTTGGACTACAAAGAACTACAATTCGCAGGAAAATGACGTCAAAGCAAGTGATTGGGTGAGTGATAATCATGTGACAGATCACGTGTACAACGTGACGACGTTTATTCTAGCCTGTGAAGCCCTGTGAGCTGCAGACACAGCATCTGTGTCTGAATGAAAACACTTTTCTTATTTGCGCATTTTAGTCGCTTTTTGCAAACTCGTTAGCGGAAATACGCAGCGCTCTGGGACGTGTTCAGTGTGTGAGATATAAGTGTAACTCCTCCCGTTTAATATGCAAAAGAGAATTTGGTTTTATCTTATATAGTTTCAGTTCTACAAGCATCTGAACACAGATATGTAAATGGGAGCGCCGGCGCTCCTGACAGTCTTAAACGGTTAAAAGATGCCCAGTCATGTCTCTGGGCGACGCCATATTAGACGCCATGTTTTCCTCTACCTGAACCCTTGAGGACAAATTTAATTTACTGATTTAACAAATGATTACAAAATCATTTCACAAACTGTCACGAGCGTGCGTGCCTGGTGAGTGGAGCGGTGATCAGATGAGGATCCAAACGCGGGGGAAAAAGGCGAACAGGTAAGTCCGTTTAACATAAGTTTATTTGAACACACACGCTGGACAACTGAAACAATGACACCACATGGAACACAGAACAGAAGGGGTTTAAATACACGAGGAACGGGAGCTATGGTGATTGGGAAACAAGAGGCAGGTGGGAGCAATTAACGGAGACACAGACTAAAACCTAAGAGAAGACAGGACAGGGTGTGACACAAACGCTGTTGTTTTACACATTTACCTCTACTGGCCCTTACCACCTTGAAAAATACACACCGTCACTTTAAGGGAGAAGATAAAAGACGATGTCAGGGGCAATAGGGGGTAGTACATACCAAAACCATTGCCAGCAAGCAGTGCTTTTGTGTTTGGGTTAGACCTTACCAATGGACGGCCATTAAGGTACATAATTCCCTGGAAGGTGCAATTTCCAGCAAAATAGTAGTAGTAGTAAGTATATTTTATTTATATAGCATTTATCACAGACATAGAATCACAAAGTGCTTCACATAGATAAAAAAAAAAATAAAAAAAAATGACAAATACATCAGACTCCCGTTCATCGCCGACAACAAGTGAAGAGGTAAACATATAAAACAACAATAATTATGAATGGCAAAGGTTTTGTAACAGTTTGTTACAAATCAGTAAATGCATTTTCTCCTCACGGACTCCTGTAGAAGTAAACATCACATCTATTATGGCGTCACCCAGAGTCTTACGCCTAATTTATACTTCTCCGTCAGCTCCACAAGGGACATGCGCGCACGGACGGAGACGCTTTGCCTTCATACTTCTCTGTCTCCTGGGGAGCATTGCAAAGCAATTCCTCACCAGAACAACAGAGGGCGTAGCGCTGTTCTGTGGTATCCTGTCATGCATCCTGTCCAAAATAGTGCATTTACTATATATATTGTGTAGCGTCATGAATGTCCTGTTTTTGACCTAAAGGTCATGATCTGCTGCGTCTGCTCAAGCAGAGACATAAAGTCTCTGACAGGCTAATCTACATGAGATGTTGGCCAAGGTCTTTCATGCACTCTGCTCATCTGAACTGCTTCACCTCTGTTACAGCTCAAGACGAAGACGAAGAACTCTCTTGATAAACACATAATCAACCAACTTTGTTATTACCAATAATAATGTGAGCCCAATGTTCAATCAATCTGTGAAATGGCAATGTTATTACTTGATATTATAATCCTATGATCAGTAGTATTTTATAAGTAATTATAATCTTGGACATTAATGACACGTAATGCTAAAGTCACGACACATTTCCTGTTGTCTGATCCAATCAGAACCTTCCTTTCTGGCGCAAGGCGTGGTTTTCTGTGGTGTTTGTATAAACCCTCTTTTGCATGTCAGATTCTGATTCGCCAGTAAACCAAAATATGACAATTATAAAAACTATCCCACGCCACCTTTTCTTTAGTTCAAAGTGTTCTAGAGAAGTCTCGGACAGGCCATCCGGACTTCCTCTTCAGCCAAAAGAACCTCGACAAGCTGGATAAAATCTGTTGCACGTTACACCTGACCGCAACGGTTCCTTCAGAATAAAAGCGGAACTTCACGACCCCTTCATGGTCTTGCTGGCGCCAATGAACCTGTCGTGACCTGGAAGCATTCCAAGACTAGTTTGGTCGGCACCACGGCTTTTCTACCGCTTCAGTTCCAAGGAGGGGCCAAGAGGACCTCGACATTCTGGATCTAACAGAGGCTTCCCCCGGGGTACGTAGATCGACAGATGGCGTTTCATGTGTGTTATAAATCTCCTACTAAAGTTTAGTCAAATCAATCAAAGATACTTTATTAATCCCAGAGGGAAATTAGAGTTTCAGTACACACAATTCAGAGATCAGACATACATGGGCAAGACACATGACAAGAATTGGTGACTGTGGTCATTCGCAACCCTGAGTCGCGCTACCTTAATAGAGATAAGAGGGTTACATGAGGATTGGTTCAGGTGGAGGGAAAAAAGGCACTTCAGAGTTACCCTCCATAGGGACGGCAGCTTTGCTCTGCAAAAAAACACCTCAGACAGATATGCAACAGACTTCAGACAACACAACATAAGTGTCCACTAGGTGGGGTGGTGGGTTGGAACTATCCCCACTTCAGTTCCTGCAGCCACGATAAGCAGCGCATGTCACCTCAGTGTGGATAGGGGGAGGAGCATTGAGGGTTGGAGGGTTGCAGTGACCCTGGACGCTTCAGCGGCCTTCCCGCAGTCCCGCTCAGGCTGGGAAAGGAGACAGAGTGGAGTTGCCATAGCGACGGCACATTCCACATATCTTCTGAGGGGGGAGTTTTCGTTGGAGCCTTGCAAGCACAAGGACACCAGATTCCGATTAGACTCGCGCCTAATTTATACTTCTCCGAGCGAAACATTCACTCCCACTCAGAACTAAATGCTTCTCCTGATCCTAAGGTTCTGATAACCACATTCCACACATACACCATCCTCTCACGTTTCATTCCACCTAGTCCATCAGCACACAGAGTGTTTAAGTTAGTCTTGTTTAAATTGTGCAGAAATAAATTTCTTAACTATTATAAACCTGACTCTTTCTTTCCTCTGAGTTAATACCAAGTGTCAAGTAATCCCTGCAATAAAAAGTTCTGATCTTCTGGTTAAAATATTCAAAGATCCATCAACTTGATATTTCATATTTCTATGGAATCTCACATTTGACGGTTCATAAGTAAGATGTAAATGACCCATCCTTTACAATAGTATTTAAGAGACTTTTTAACTCATTCACTGCCAGCCGTTTCCTGATCGCTAACGGCCTTCGCTGCCAGCGTTTCTCACCGTTTTTACTGTTTTCTTAAGAGTCACAGAACGTTGCACGCTAGCATGATGTCGATGCCAAAACAACCTAAACAAAGAGGAGACTCACCTCTTACATCAGGAAGAAGCCGGGTGTTTCGAGTGTTATCCGTTCTTTCATAATCCGTTGTCAAATTGTGATCGGCAGACGCTTTTCCGGTTCGCGCCTCACTTTTTTTTACAGGAACAGCCCAAAACGATCTCCAAACACATGGATTTGTTGCTTCCTGATCATGTGATCTGTGACATATGCGGATGAAGATCGGCTTCAGGGCTGAGATGTTTGTTCTATCAACGCAGGGGCTCGTTCCGATGCTCAAACAGTAAAAAAAAAATGCAAATGACGACTTTAGTCATCATTGGCAGTAAACGGTTGGATCTAAAATGACGACTTTAGTCGTCAATGGCAGTGAATGAGTTATTATGGACAAAGTTGTCCCTTGTTCACCTCCACCTCTTCATGTGCTCACCACCTCCAAACCCACGTTTCCCATCATTTCTGTCCACCAATAAAACACGTGTGTATCTTTTCCCTCCTCCAGTCACGGGGAAATACGATGTTGACATTTTTAGAGTTTTTCTGTGAGGTATTCTTCAAGCTGCCGCTAGATATCCTAGGCTCTCTTCACGTTTTTGAGGGCACAATGGCGGTGCTGTAGACGACAACGGCGCCCTGACCAATCACAAGCTTGCGTTCTCCGTCTCGATGGACGGATGTTTAGAAAAGAGGGCTCAACTCGGTCTGTCCTTGTGAGCCTGTCGGAGAGCCCTCTAAAGGACGGATAACGGCATTGCGTGCGTCCGTCCCCACGCAGACGTAGAAGTATAAATTAGGCTTTAGACCCGCTACCATGTATTTTAAACCCGATATTTATGGTTAGATGTTACAAAGCTGCCAATATGCCCAGCTGGGCCTCATTTCATTCATTTTCAACAACATTTCGATGGATATTTCCAAAGATTAATGTTAAAAACTTCACATTGTCTCTTTAAATGGCTTATGGTTATTTTTTTAGTTGGATGTTATCTGTTTCATTGGAAAAGTAAAGCTGTTAAATATATATGGTTTGGCTCATCCTACCAAGCAGCTTTTTTGTTTTCAAATGGAATTCTGGTCAGTGTTCTGCAGTGGCGCCTCCAAGGGGTGGCCAGGGGTGGCCATGACCAACCCTAGAAAATAGCAGGCCACCCCATTGGCTTTTTTTTTAATTCTGTTTCTCAAATTTGATGTGTGTTTTTTGGTTGTTTTTTTTTTTATGAAAATGAATAAAGAAGCATTTATTGCATCATTACAAGACAAACTTTTTCCAGAGATACCACAAGGATCAATTTGGTGTGCCACCCCAAAACTTTCTCTGGCCCATGGCCACCCCTATGAACATTTTCTGGAGGCACCACTGGTGTTCTGATGATGGGACTCAGTCACCAAGGCTATATGAAACAAACCAAGTTCTAAATAAAATTAAGAAAACAACTCATTGTGTTGTTCAAAGGAAATAACAACCGCCACCATGACACTTTTAAACCCAGGGCAAAATCCTGGATTTCTAAAATAACTGACACAACAAATCCTGTCAGTCAGGGGTATTACAAAAAAACGCAGCTTTGATGACAATGTAATCTCTTTGTTTGAAATCATAATTTAGATCTGAAAAAATAAAGAAATCAATAAATAAAAACCACAACATTTATCCATATATCTTTCAGTCTGGCTGTGTGGAAAACTCAACTTATATTTATTTCTCTTGTTAATATTTTAGTTCATTTTACCGATACATGTGTGAGTGTGTTGTGTACCTTGCAGAAGGCAGGAGAATGAGGACATTGCTAAGGATGTACTGCAGGTCTGCATGGCCCTGATCCACCAACAACACCACGGCATCGCAGCAGGCTGAACGCACAAGTGCACAGTCGCTGCAGCATTGCTGCCACAGAGCCTCCAACGCTGGGCCCTTCCATGTAATACAAACCAGTTCAGTCAGGTTAAATCCAGGAAGCCTCACGTCTACTTTATTTTTTTAGATTAAATATAATTATATACTAATAAATGTCACAAATTTAAAAATAACTAATTACTAAGTAATAATTTACAAACTGCATGAATTAGATGAATCTAGAGTTTACCTTAAGCCACATGAAAATAATCTTTCTGAAAGAACCCACCTGGGTGGAGGACTGCATGATTGGTCCATTTGATCCTTTTTCCTTTAGCACAGCAGCAACTAGGCTTCTCACACCCTGGAGGAACCCAAACATTTTTGGGCAGAAGAGCCACATTTTTAGAACAGGACCATAAACGGCAGTCAGTTGTGTTTAGAGATTCAGTTAATTAGGGCTGCAGCTCAGAAAATTATAGGCATCAAGTAATCTAACAAATACTCCTTTGGTTACTAGTATTCTGATTTAAATGTCAGGGTGGCACTAAAAACTGTCAAAGAGGAGCAAGCAACCGATCCAAGATGGTGGCACTACTTCTCTTCTGCGCCAACAGGCAGTAGAAGTCGACGCAGTCTTAAATACATCCAGGACAGCCTTCCTACTGGTATGGACAGATCCCAGTTTGCCTACAAGGGGAACCGGTCGACTGAGGACGCTGTCTCTATTGCACTACACACCACTCTGACACATCTGCAGCATCATCACACCTATGTTAGGATGCTATTCATCGACTTCAGCTCGGCTTTCAACACCATCATCCCAGACAAGCTGATAGTGAAACTCTATAACCTGGGACTCTCTGCTTCAATGTGCCTCTGGATCAGGGACTTTCTCACTAATCAGCCCCAGGTGGTGAGAATAGGAGACCAAACATCATCCACCATAATTCTAAACACAGGCACACCACAGGGCTGTGTGCTCAGTCCAGCTCTCTTCACATTATTTACCCACGACTACACAGCCCTCCACCCCTCAAACATGGTTTTGAAGTTTGCAGATGACACCACCATAGTGGGTCTCATAACAAACAACGATGAGACCCTCTGCAAAGAGGAGATACAGGACCTCACTCTGTGGTGCTCTTTGAACAACCTGGTGCTCAACACCAGTAAGACCAAGGAGGTCATAGTGGACTTCAGGAGGTCCAACAGGACAGAGCACCCACCTCTACTCATCTGGGGACGGAGCTAGTAGAACGTGTAGACAACATCAAATTACTGGGCATCCACATCACCTCAGATCTAACCTGGTCACTGAACACTTCCTTTCTGGTAAAGAAGGCCCAACAAAGACTCTTCTTCCTTAGGAAACTGAAGGGGAGCCGATCTGTCCCCCCCAACAGCTAAAGAACTTCCACAGAGCCATGATTGAGAGCATCCCATCACTCAGTATGATGGTGTGGTATGGGAGCTGTACCGTCCAGAACAAAATAGACCTGGCCAGGGTGGTGAAAACTGCACAGTGGATCATGGGGAGCCCACTACCTGATCTGGACCAGTATATACCATCCGACTACAAAGGAAGGCTAACTGTATCGCTGCTGATTCCTCCCATCCAGGTCACAAACTGTGTATGCCGCTACCATCCAGGAAATGGTACAGGAATATCAAGGCCACAACCACCAGGCGGAGGAACAGCTTCTTCCCTAGAGCTGTTAAAGCCATCATGCATGATGATGGCATGATGGGTGCATCACTTCATCTGCCTCTCTTCTTACCCTGATGCACCATCACTCTGGAACAGGGTCCATCTGGACTCATCAGACCAGTTTTAATAAACTTCTAAACCCAGTTTTAGTCATTTCTGCATCTCCTTAGATGTTTTCTCTGCTCGATGCCGATGATCTGACCCTTCTCACACAGACTAACATCTTTTCCATCACCAGATGAGTCTTTCCACCTGGTTGTGTAGGAAACGAGAAGCAGCTTGTTGCATCTGTTGGGGTTAAATAGCTTATTGCCAGCTGAAAGACAATCGCCCATGCAGTAATTATCCAATAGGAGGCTTGTACCTCTTTGCTTAGTTGCTTAGTTAGATCCAGGTGAGGACTTTTTTTGGGGGGGGCGGGCAGTTTATATCACATGTAACATAATTTGTGACAGGGATGGAGAAATCTAATTTAACCTGCACAAGCAGGTCAGTTCAGGCTGGCAGACAGTAGACACCATATAGTGTCCCCACCTCACTGTTGAAGCATATGAGGCGACCTCACCACTGTCCCAAGATAAGACATGCTTCCTTATCCAGAGTCAGCTGCTTACCTGGGCTTGTATGATAGGGCTGGAGAAATCTAACTGCATCTTCAAACTCTCCATCATATCAGCGTCTCACACCTGAACACAAAGAACAACCCACAACTGTCCTAAGTCAAAATGTACCCAAGTTTTATCCTCAGCCGCTAGGGATGTAAGAAAATGTCGATTATGGCAATATATCGTGATATTTTCCCCAGCGATATTATATCGATATTAAAAAGCTGTGTATCGAAAATATCGATATCGCAATATATCGTGATATATTTTCTTGCAAAAATGTATCGATATTCAAAAGTCGCGTATCTAATTTTTGGAAGAATTTACATGGAAACATTTGTGTATTTTCTTTTCTTGTGGTGCAATTCAAACGCCGACCACTAGTGGGCAGCAGTGTGTAATGGGTTTTGTTTCTACCATTGAAATGTAAATCCCTCTGTTTTGGTTAAACATGTTAAGTATCAGTTTGGACTGTTTATTGAATTTTCCTATAATAAATTTAGTCTAAAAAATCGCCAACATCGTCTGACTGAATGTATCGCAATATATCGTGATATATTGTATCGTCTCCCCTGTATCGTAATACGTATTGTATTGCCAGATTTTCACCAATACACATACCTATCAGCAGCTAAATAATGTAAACCACTGCAGCCTGAGTGAATTAGTCTCCCAACATTAACACTTCATTAACCTGCAGATTATTTCTGTTGAATTTTACAACAAGAATCTCTGCTTGGAAACCACAGAAAGTGGGCCTTAGACTGCGACAGGATCCTGTCTTTTTGAAGTGATGGGATAGGTGGATTGAATATGTAAAACAAGTCAGAGATGACTAAAGCAGGGTATCTGCAGGTTTAAGGGAGCTAAATTTAAGACTTTTTAAGACCTTTTTTAAGGCCACTTTGACCAAATTTAAGCTATTTTTAAAATTAAATTTAAGCTATAATTTCCAGCTATTACCTGGAACTGGTGCTAACCACGTCGCGAACATGGGATTAGCCATCCAGTTACCATTAAACTTGCACTTCCCCATGGTGCAAGCTCCCACTAGCTTAACCAGCTAATGTGCTCATCTAAAAATAGCCCCCTTTCACAACCAACTGAATGTGTACGGTTCTGCTTATGCCAGCTTGCCAATCAATTTCTCTCTGGGATTAATAAAGTATTTTTGAATTGAATTGAACATCAAACACCCAAAATGCTGAACACTAACTAGAAATTCACAGTTTTTTTATATAAATAAAAGAATCTTGTTTATTGGGTCTTTGGAAACTGTATTTAAGGATTATTTGTAATTTTTAAGGATTTTTAGGGCCTTAAATTTGGAAAAGCAAATTTAAGACTTTTTAAGGACCCGCGGATACCCTGTAAAAGGACAATCACGTTACACACATTTTTTAGTTATAGATTTTTATTTTATGGAAGGCACACCCAACAGTTTGCTTGTTTCGTTTGTTGTTTTTCTGCCCACTTTCCTGTTTTATTGACTTTACTTGTTACAAGTTCAATTTCTATAGACATAAAATTCTATTTTAAAAAAGGAAGTGAGTCTAACTTGTGTGGTGACTTTATGACCCTGCATCACTTTGTTGAACTGGATTTTCAAACAGCTGTGAACCATCCGAAAAAAAGGGCTGTTGAGCAAACAGGTGGCCCGTCTACACCTTTTTTTTTTATTACAGCTGATAATAAATGTTTGTTGACTGGATCATGTTGGACATCCAGTGTGCAAAAGTGCACACACACCAAATATAACTCGGGTTTAATTTCATGTTTCAGCATTTTGGTTCCATTCAGTGAAAGTTCCCTTCTCACTAAGCTGCTTGACTGTTGTAGACTAACCCTGAACCTAATCCTAACCCTAATCCTAACCGTTTCCATCTAGGAAGCGCTTCAAGTCTCCTGTGAGGGAATATTTTAGACTCCAAAAGCTGCTAAAAGAGAAATTCTGAACGATGTCTCGTCCATCTGCAGAGCTGGCAGAAAAAAAGTTGAGACACTTCCAATTTGTTATCATCTCTGACATTATCAAGCAGACAGATTAGCTCCAGTTGAGTCAGATTACGTTTATTATGAACAGATTAACAGTAATATTAGAACAATCCAGTGAACAACGGTTCATATTGTGTTGTTCTACTTTTCCTCTGTACCTGTCAACAACCAGCTGTACGGCAAGCCATTTTAATATTTAATCAGCAACCCCTCTCTGCAATTCCTGTTCTACATAACAATAATATAATTTATCCAGGTCTAAATAACAGCATCTTAATTGGTTAAGGTGTCTCCATCCTTCAGTGCTAACTCTGACCAGATGTCAACAGTTTCAGTTCCGGTGAAACTCTAGGATGAGAACATCCTGACAGATCTACGTCACACTGTCACTAACATTCATGGACTCGCCCATCTGGACTCACGACGGGGAAAGCTGTTGGTTAGCGCCAAGGAAACAGCAGGGAGCGTCTCAGCTAGTAGAAGCTAACTGTTAGCATTAGCAACTGCGCCACACCGCAGAACTCTTCCAAGATTTTTTAGGTAAAATCTCTGAAAATGAACAACAGATATTTCAGGGGTTCAAACCCTTTATAGATCGTAATCATGCCTTTTATCAATAATCTATAGAATGTGTGTGTGATTTAATTATGTTAATACAGACGTGAAATCAATTCATGTAAAATAATCGTGGTAATCATGAAACCGTGATTATTTCTCAGACTATAATCGTTCCACCAACATTTATAATCCTTGCAACCCTCCCGTGAGTTCAGCTGCAAGTTCAGAGTGGAGCTGAACACGGCGCAATGTCGCTACTGACTGGCTAACAGCAACGCGACTCTACCGCTGACTCTGCTCTGCAACACTGATGTTTTATCTTCCCAAATAACACAAGCCTAAAGGAGTCCAGCCAAGATGCAGTGTTGCTAATGCTAACGGTTAGCGTCTACTGGCCAAGATGTGTCCTGCTCTCTCCTGAACACTGAATAAACAACTGCCTTTGCTGTCGTGAGCTAAGATACTATTGTGACATAATGATGCGCAATTGTCAGGCTTTTCTGATCCTGGAGTTTCCCCATCTATTTTCAATCGACAGCTAATGCAGGACATGGGGAAGAATAATATTTTCCCGTTTAGCAGGGATGTGTATTTTTGAAATTCTGGCGATATGATACATATCACGATACAGGGGAGACGATATGATATATCACGATATATTGCGATACATTCAGTCAGACTTTACAAGCTTTTTTTTTTTACTGAATTTATTGTAAGAATGTCCAATAAACAGTCCAAACTGATACGTAACGTGTTTAACATGAGGTATCTGAACCATGATGGAGGGATTTACATTTCAATGGTGGAAACAAAACCCGTTGCACACTGCTGCCAACTAGCGGGTGGTGATTGAATTGCACAAAATGAAAAGAAAATACACAAATGTTTGCATTTAAATTCTTTCAAGAATTAGATATACGGCTTTTGAATATCGATGTAATAATCGCAGGAAAAAATATCACGATATATTGCCATATCGATATTTCCGATACACGGCTTTTGAATGTCGATGTAATATTGCTGTAAAAAATATCACAATATATTGCCATATCGATATCTTCTTACATCCCTACTGTTTAGTCTGCATGTGAAAATCAGACTGACCTATCATATTTAAAAAATAACAACTAAAAACTGTTTTATAGTGAACTTGACCTTTAAAATCATACAAAAAGTTTCCTGTTTTGTTTCTTCTTTCCGTCTCTCCCAGCTGACCTCTCATCTACCTCCAAACTCTCTTGGGGGTAGATGAGAGGTCTACATCGACATTTTGCCATGTTCAGCTCAACTCTGTAGCCATAGTCCCGGACCCCCCACCCTCCCACCCACCCACCTGTTATCTAACAGAAAAACCTGCCTGTCCTGTTATCCTGTCCACCACCCTGCTGCAGCACGCTTCACACCGGCTCCCACTCTGCTCCAGGGCCTCATGACCAGGTAAGGAAACGATATTGCAACAAACAAATGTGTTTCACATTGGTTTTCCATGGCTTTGGCGCTCATTTACTGTCTGCAGTCTGCATGTTCTTTTTTAATTAATTTTAGAAAAATTCTTAATTTTCAATGACCCAAAAAAACTCATTTTTAATGATAAAATAAGTGTGTTGAGCCTTAAATTTGACACTCTCCCATAGATAGCTGACCCTGTCAGAAAATATGAATGCAACAGTTCCAGTGTCTTCTACAGCATATGTACAGTTAGACAATATAGGCTGGCTTGTAGTGCAACGTCTGCATTAGCAATACAAGTGAGGACAAAGCATGAGCAGCGTTGAGCCAACAAGTGCTTTAGAAATGGCAGCATATAGGCTTTACAGAGGGGCACTCACTGCGTACAACCTGCACATGTTTGGGGGGCGGTTGGTTGTGTTTTACACACACAAGGCTGAAACATGGACAACCTGGTGACCGTGTCACGTCACTGTAATCTAGACACACTCAGAAGGCAAAAGAATGACTCGTGTTTTTTTGTGGCTGCCTAGGTCTGAAAATGACTCGTATGACAAAAATTCACCCTAGCCATGTTTATCCTTCGATGCGGACTGTAAATCATGCTGGACTTCATCTTTTATAAATCTCACTCATACACAGAAATAAAGGATCTGGCAGAACATGGAAGAAAAACTTCCTTGTATATTTTTATTTGATTCTTTTTAGGGAAGGACAATATATCAGCATCAAAGTCGGTATTGGCCGATGTTAGTCATTTTTTTAATATCGGTATCAGTCTGATAAAAAAACCGGGCCGATATTATCAACCAATATTTTTTCTATCTTGTCACCATTTGTTTTCCTCAGAGGGTGAGGGGGTGATGTGTATTTGTTTAGTCGTGTGACAGTGAGTGTAATCATCTCAGAAGCGTAAATGTGTGTGGTGTGTGTACATAATAATGTAAATTCAGCTTTAGTCATTTTCATTTTATACAAAATCAGCTGATTTTAGAAGCGTTAATGTCCGTAAATCGGTATCGGCAAATATCGGTTTTCAGCCACAACAGTGATCTTAGTTTCGGATATCGGTCCAAACATTTCATATCGGTGCATCACTATTATTTATTCTTCCTTTGGCTGGAAATTCTAAATTTACATTTGTCATAAAATGCACCTCCAGCATCACAGAGTCCCTATATTGTAGTAGTTCCTTCACTTAAGCAATATGGCATAAAAGTCATATGTTGGCTCAGCTGGAGTCCTAAAGAGTCAACTGATTATCACATGACCTTAACGTGTGTTTGTGTGGAGTTTTATCAATCTGAGCAGCTTCACAACAGAAATGTTCATGCCTGAAGTATGAATCAGTTAGCCTAGAAATCTAGACAAACCACAGCAGGAGCTAAAGTTTTGCTCTGCGGGTCGGTCTAGACACGCGCTCAGGTCTGCAATTCGCCAGAACAGTTTTGTGTCTTGCTAATCACAGCGCTCTACTGTTGTTGGGTGTGCTTAAAGCTAGCGGTGCAACAGGAACACTCAGCTGCGAGTCATAAAATAGCATAACCGAGGAACTACAGATGATAAAGTTTCTCTCAGCTGTGTCACTAGCAGACGTCAACACAAAGGACTGATGTGTTTGGGATGTGTTGTCTGTTGGGAGTGGACAGCCATTATTACTCTGTGGAGAGCCAACACCGACGTACACTGACAACTCTCATTTTAAATGCCTTACATCTAAGATGTGTGTGGTTCATTCATGGACAGTCGGTGTTGATACAAAGCTGGAAAGCTATCCTTCACATGAAAATATAAAGTCTGGCCACGAGCCACTGAAACCACCCAGTCGTGGGGTGGAATCCATGTTTATCTTTTAAACTGTTTCTGAACACAACTGGACAGAGCTAGGACCAATCAGAGCAAACAACAACGTGACACAAGCACTCATTCTGAGCTACACTGTGCTGTTTAACTCATCTTGAACTGCCTGCTCACACTGAGAATGAATTACACACACACACACACACACACACACACCAGCAGGCAGCTCATTTAATATTCCTCTTCCTGTCTGAGGCCCTGTCCACACGTAGCCGGGGATCTGCCAAAACGTAGATATTTTTCTACGTTTTGGCCTGTCATCCACACGAAAACGGAGTTTTTTCACACGAAAACGGATCTTTTTAAAAACTCCGGCCAAAGTGAAGATCTGCGTTTTCTCCGTTTTGGGTGTCTGCGTGTGGACAGACAAAACCGGAGTTTTAAGGTCCGCAACGTCACTTTCCGCCACAAAAAAATGCTGACACCACGTGTGCGACCTGTGTTTACACTAGCCGACAGCATGGATGCCCTCAGAGCTGCGCTCGCTTTATCAATTGTCCAAGCGCTTTCTGCTTGTTTGTTTTTGCAAGCGGAATTACTGCTCCTTGCGGAAGACCACAGACGAAGGACGAGGTTAAGAACGGGGAAGTACTGCCGCCTACAGGTCTGGCATGTCCTTAACAACGTATTTATCCGGTACGTGTGGACAGAGTTTGTTTTTAAACGCGGTGGTGTGGATGCAAGTTTTTGGAGGGGCGGATATTCGTTTTTAAAAAACCCCGGCTACGTGTGGGCTAGGCCTCAGTGGGTGGGGCAAACCATGCTTGGGCTTTATTATGGGGTTGTATGTGTCCAGTTTTCAGGGCTCCAGCGACATTTTGAGGACCAACAAAGTTTCATTTGCTTTAAAAAAGGGTCAAACAATTGTTTATAACTGTAACAGCAATCAAAGTTGTGATGCCATTAATTATTTTCCAGATTGTTGTGATGATTTAATCAGTAAAAGAAATACTTTACTTTGGGTCAAAATATGTATTATCAGGCTAATTGTGGAGAAAAGACAGAAATGAAATGTCTTCGTTACGTCCTCTATGTGACAGTGTGAGCGTCCTGTCACAATGTCCCGATTGATCATGCGCCCTGGCTACTTGGCCAAGGGGATGTCCCTTTGGCTGACTGGTTAGAGCGTATGACTCTCACCCGGGAGTCTGGGGACCGAATCCCGCCCGGGCCCTCGTTTATCCACCTTGCCACATCTAGAAGCCAAAGACCTGCCTGTAGGATGGGTCTATGGGTTTTCTTAAAGGCCTGACATGCATCACGTTTAAAGTAAAAACTTCCAGTCCACATGGTGGTTGGATACGATCGTGGTGGTATTATTGTGTTATTTAGCTGTGTTACTTACGTAGCAGGATCAGATGTACCACAGAAACTAATAAAAACATTTCACTTTCATTATCTGGAGACAGCTGCTGATGCTAGTGGGATTTTTATCTACTCGTTTACACAATGTCCGCGTGACCGAATTAAAACATGTAAATATAAAGTAAACATTCTCTCTTTTTGATAATGAACTGATTTAATTATGTTCTTGTGGTGGGCTTGGTCTGCTCTCTCGACCTAGTGCAACCCGGCTTTTTGTTGTTGTTCTTATGAGAAATTACAAGAAGTTTTTAGTTTTTCTGAACATCTAGACACTCGTTTCACTGGCAGGAACATTGTTATCGTTACTATTGGAATAAAGTCAGGTTGGCGCTTAGCTGAACAAGCTAGTAGCACATCAACAGGACTTCCATCACATGCTAATATGCTAAGAGCGTTAAACCGGGCAATGGTCGTCCTACATCCGCTAAACTTTAATCTACTTCTCTCGGAGTTCGGCTGAGTAAAATACAGCGTTTTAGTGTAAACAAAAACCAGCTCTAGCCGCTGCTGTTGAACTTTACCTCATTCTCTATCCAGCTTTCAGCTCACAGGTGGATTTCCACATGTAGGTACGGCGTGCGGCGAGGGACAAACCGGACCCCAACAGTTTGTCGATTTAGAAGAAGAAGGCACGATCTCAAGAAAAAATCACGAGGCGATTCACAAGGACACAAAATAAAAAAAAATTATTTAAATTATTTTAAAATATAAAAATATGTGATAAAACAATGTAAGGAAAGGGAAAGAGACCACACACGGACAGATAATCGGTGATGTTTACGTGCAGTTCTTTCATGACGTTTATATAAAAACATAAACAAATCTTTCTAGATAGAATTTGAAGAAGTTTTAATTTGTTGCCAATTGATTATTATTGAAACTATTTCTTGTTATGTTAGCACAGATTCAGAGATTACACTTTGATCTATTTTATTACTTATATATTTAACTTAAATACACAGTTACTTATAAAAAATAAGCTTAAATTTTACTCTGTAGCTCATGGTTAAAATGTTTTCTGTAAATGTATTTATAGAGTTTAAATAATATGAATTCTGAGGCATTTCTAAAGTTGTTTGATAGCATTAGGATTTTTCTGTAAGATCTTGAACCCAACGCAACACCAGGTTTTAGGTTCGAACAATGTGTTCAGGTCACAAACACAGAAAGTATATTCACAACTGAACACTGCTGAAGACACTGCTTCCAAAGCTTGTATTTACCAGAAAATGAATGTATTTTAATTGTTTAACAAAAATAGGCTGATTAGACTAATGAAGTGCTGACTGTAGACGACCAAAGGAATGAAAAACACATTTTAATTCACATATCATTCCACATCATCATGTCTCTCTGTGCATATGGCCTGTCCAGAAAACACCATGCACATCAAAGACAACATTCTCATGCATCTTTGGAAAAACACCCTGATATTAGACCTTTGGAGGTGATGTTCAGTAATGGTGAGTTCTGTCAGGGTGATGGTGCAGAGGTGAGGAGCTCACCTGGTCGAACCATGTTGTAGAAGGCAACAAAAAACACTTCTTCACCCATCAAAGTTGACACTGTTTTCAATCACCGCTTGATTTCAAAGAGTTGGATGACATTACTTTGAATGACCAAGTGAACAATGATGCTTCTTGTTGGTAGAAAAGAGAAGTCTGTCCACCATCATTTGGCCGTCTTTCAATTCAATTCAAGTTTATTTATAAAGCGCCAAATCACGACAAGAGTCGTCTCAAGGCACTTCACATAATAAACATTCCAATTCACAGTTCATTAAGCCAATCAGAAATAATGTGCCCTATATAAGGAACCCAGCAAATTGCAGAAATCCTCATACTAAGCAAGCATGCAGCGATAGTGGAGAGGAAAACTCCCTTTTAACAGGAAGATACCTCCAGAGGATCCTTTCAATTCTAACAGAAACACAAAACGTGTATAAGCAGCCAGTAAGATAGCAATGTAATGGAGATGATAGCATCACAGTCTGGTATAATAAATAATGTGCAGTAAAAAATGTGCCTGTTATTTGGTCTGATCGCATCTTTGGAAATGTGCTGAATGTTGAGCTGCTGTGTGTAAAAGATGACAGCTCTGTATCACATTTTGCTGCCCGTTCGGCTGTCCGGTGGTGAAATGTGTTTGAGAACGTGTTTAAAGTTTTGAGAAAATTCTAATTGTGTCTAAGTACCTGAACTATGCTAAAGACTTGGCTGAAACTGAGTATCATTCGAAAAACGCGTTTAGGGTTCAGAGGATTTGGTGTAAAACAATGAAGTTTAGTGTTTTAGCAAATCGGAAAAAATGTAATTAACTGATTGAAAACAATTTGATTGCATTTGTCAGCAATTAACTTATAGTCTTCAGATTTGAGTGAATTGTTTTAGATAATGGTTTTAGTGAACTGCATAATAATGAAGAGTACGTGAAATAAAATGTAGCTTTCGTTTTGTTTTATTTTTACGCTCTCAGATGATTTTTGCTTATAAACTGTCACAGAGGTAGCTACAAATAAAAGGATCTATATTTTATGCTAACCTACTTAGATGAGCTCCATATGGAATATAGTTGGGCAAGCCTCATGGGTCCCACCAAGGTTTGTCCACGATTTCCACGATGGCCCCACAGAGGTTTGCCCACAAAGATTTTAATGACAGAAAGAAAGAAAGAAAGAAAGAAGAGAAAGAAAGAAAGAAAGAAAGAAAGAAAGAAAACTATATTTTTATAGGGCCTCTCAAGATAAAAATCACAAAAACAAAAAAATTGAAGTATAAAAAATATTTTCAAAATTTTTTTTGAAAATATGTTTCAAATGAGAAAAATATCCCATTTGTGAATTAAAATAAAACTTAAAGAAAGAGAGAGAGAAAATGAATAGGAAAGAGAGAAATCAGTGGATCTTGAGAAAGTCAGAACAAGAGAAGAAGAAGAAGAAGAAGAAGAAGAAGAAGAAGAAGAAGAAGAAGAAGAAGAAGAAAATATCATTTCTATAGCGCCTCTCAAGATAAAAATCACGAGGCGCTTCACAAAAACAAAAAATGTAAAAATATAAAAAATCATTGAAAATGTTGAAAAATATATTTAAAATGAGCAAAAATAGACAATTGTGATTAAAAATGTTAAGAAAGAGAGAGAGTGAACAGGAAAGAGGGAAATCGGTGGATCCTGAGGAAGGTGGAATAGGTGGGGAGAGCAGAATAAAGAGAGAGAGGTGAAGAAGGTCATACAAAAGCCAGCTTGAACAAGTGAGTCTTCAGCTGCTTTTTAAAGGAGACCACTGAGTCAACTGATCTCAGGCTCAGGGGGAGAGAGTTCCAGAGTCTGGGGGCCATAGCAGCAGATAATCTGTCACCTTTGACCTTTAGCCTGGTGCTGCACAACCAGTAGGCTTTGATCACTGGACCTCAGGGACCTGCTGGGGGTGTAGGGACTAAGAAGATCACCAATGTAAGATGGTGCTTGTCCATGTAAGGCCCTATAGACCAGAACCAGGATCTTGAAATGAACCCTGAAGTTGACTGGCAGCCAGTGAAGCTGGAGGAGAAGCGGGGTGATGTGGGTGTGTTTGGAGGACTTGGTCAGAAGCCGAGCACAGTTTGAGTCAAACCCTCTGAAACCCCATGTAGGGCCTGTTAAAATCTATGTGGGCAAAAATCAACCCCCGCGGGGCGTCATGGAAACCACAGACAAACCCTGGTGGGGCCATGGGGCTGGGTACATTTAACAATAATAATAAATCATTTAGAAATGCGTACAAGCTATAAGAAAATAAATAAATAAATAAGGAGAAAAAGGCGTTTCCATTCAGACATAACTTAGATAAAACAGAAAATTGAACACAGATTTATTTTGAAAGTTCAGACCGGAAACTCTCTTTCTTATTTTGTAAGATTGACCGCCGGGCCGGCGAGCCTGTGAAAGTCTTCAGTTTGACTTGAGTTCAGGAGAAGAGATCATGTCTGCCGTCGTAGGCGAGCTGCACTCACCTACAATCTCATTCAAAACGAGTTCTTTATGAAATAACAGCGGCGCGAGACCTCCAGGATGTCCAGCTCGGTGAGTAGCCGGCGGCGGAGTCTCACATCCGTACCAGCGCTCGGGTTTGCCACACCGACAGGGCCGGTGGTGGTTTTTATTCCGGCAGGAGGATTTTCATTCGCCCGGTGGGTTGGCTAGTCTCCCCGAGCCGAGTTAACGGAGTACTGCGGGATTACGTCCGGACAGCTCGCGCTGACTCGTACCGTCGACCAAAACCGACTTTTTATGGCATCGCTGTTTTTATTTAGGTAACGGCCACTCACCATCCTTGAGTTGGTCGAACGGAAAAAGTCAATTAATGCGTAAATAACGCATAACAGCCACCTGTTATTTGGACTGGTTTTGTCCGTCATATTGTAATATTTACACTATTAGGGTTAGGAAAGTAAAACGTTTAAACGCGGACAAACGTGTATTTATGTGGGATGAACGCTGAGTGGCGTCTGTTCTCTGGTGGGAAGGAAGGCTGGACCCCGCTGGGCCAGGGACCTCCAGGAACCGCCGCCTCCATCCAGGAAACTAAATCAAATACAAACACAACTGCACAAACTATTTCTATTACAATTGTAATAAAGCTGGTAAGTCGTCATAAATCCACACAAAGTCCATATGAGCTGAAGCATTTTTATTAGGTTTTATACAGTTTTGCACGTTTGTGTTGTGGAATCAGATGTACAAACGCTGTTTAGTGGGTCTGAAGGTGAAGTGTTTGGGACCACTGGACCATGGATGCTGTTAGAGGGCCTGCAGGTCATGCTGCTTCATCCCAGACCCACGGCGGGCACGATCTGTGATAGAACCACTGTGGGTGTTTTCATGAGAACATAACAATAAAAGCTCCAAAAAGAGTGGTTCTCTGTGTGTGTGTGTGTGTGTGTGTGTGTGTGTGAGTGTGAGTGTGAGTGTGTGTGTGTGAGTGTGAGTGTGAGTGTGAGAGTGAGAGAGAGAGAGGCATGTTATAAGTTGAGGATGACCTCTGACTCTTTCAGGGAGCTGTTCAGGTGAAACTGGAACTCGGACATCGTGCACAGGTCAGGAAGAAACCCACGGTGGAAGGCTTCACTCACGACTGGATGGTTTTTGTCCGAGGACCGGACCACAGCAACATCCAGCACTTTGTGGAGAAAGTTGTTTTTCACCTGCATGAAAGCTTCCCCAAGCCAAAAAGAGGTATGCTTTCTCTGCTTTTGTTGCTGCTCCCTTCTCCCGGTGCTGCTGCGGAGGTCTTAACGCCTTCAGACACCTCAGCAGGGTTTAAACCAGGGCTCTCCAACCTGGAGATGTTTTGTTTATCTTTTTGCTGCTCCAGCACTCCTAATTTGAATCAATAGGGATTAACAGGCTTCTGCTGAACTCGATAACCTGCTGAGCATCAACCTTTAACCCTCTCAGGCTCAAAATAAGTTTTGTTAAAAGGACGAACAACTAAGTCCTTCAGAGATACTTCTGTGTTATAAAAATGCTCCTGAAATACATATGTGGAGTGACCAGGTAGGTAGTAGGGCTGTAGCGATGCGTCGATGATGTCGACGGCTCGATTCTAAAAATTCGTCGACGTCAGATCCGGTAGTCGACGCACCACGCCCACTTGTTGCATCCCCAGGAGTTTGTAAATAGAGGAGGAATCTGCCTGTTTTCCCTCTAGTTCGCCCTCTTCTCCGCCTTCACTAACATCTCCGCCAAATACCGAAGACCCGGAACAACGTCCGTCCACAACTAGATTATTTTCCTGTTTTGCCCGCCTTCGTCTCCCGGCAACGGACAACAACTTCCGGGGTCAAACGCGCCGCTTCGTCTCTACCGCAGATGTAGAACATCACCGGGAGCGTTTCTCCCTTCATTAAGGAGCTTCTTTCAGACATTAGGAGAGCTGTTTTGGTGGTAGCAGTCTCTCCTCCGTGCTGGTCTGTTTGCTGCTGGGTGTTTTTGGTTTATTTAAACTTGGTAACTTGAACTTAACGTTGGTAAAGCTACTGTTAGCATTTTCGCTAACAGCTTGTTGCGTTTGGATCAGCTGTTACGTTTTGGTTTAGAGTTCATCTTTTTTGTGGTGCAGATCTCCCTTTTATTACATTTAGAGTGTCGTGGGTTTTCGGTTTAGTTTAAAAAATCACCTTGAGTTTGGTTTCACCGCCCAGTTTAGAGTTTGGACCTTTGGAGATTCTTATTTTGGTCCAGAACCCAGTAATCTTTGCCCAGTGGGACATCCCCACTTATTTGTACTTTTGTTTTAATTCCCCACAGGCAGAATTAGTTTTATTATTCCCAACCTGCGGATGGAAAGATTTATATATTTTTTGTAGTTGTAAACAAACCTGATCATCATTTTAACTTTTAAATCCCGTTATTGTCCCTTCCTTTTTGCACACGAGCCAAACTCCCCAGGAAGGGTCGTAACACCACTCGCCTCACGCACATAAGTGACCAAAACAAAGCAGCATGGAGACCGTCTCCAACCACCTCTCAGGCAGCAGCCTGCACTCCCAAGTTCTACACGTCACCAGAACATAACCAACACGATAAAAGCAGTGTTGTACAAAATGGAAGGCCTGTAGTGTTTATTCTCTTACAGTAACAATTTATTAATGTTTTTGAGGAATTTATTGGAGATTTGTTGGTTTTTATTAACTGTGCAATAGAAAAATAATCATTAGATTAATTGTCTAAATAGTCATTAGAATAGTCGACTATTCGATAAAATAATCGTTTTAAAAACAATCGTTTACCCCCAGCCCTAGTAGGTAGGTTTTAACTGTTGCAAATCTGCAACGCCTGCCTCCAGAGGGTTCAATCAGGTGTGTTGGAGCAGAGAAATGACTAAAACAGGCTGGGTAGGGAATTTCAAGGGCCAGTGTTGGCGACCCCTGATTTAAAACCGCCATGCTGTTTCATCCAAACACCTTCTGAAAATAGCATTAGTTAGAGTTAGTCGTAAAATAATAAAACGAAAAATAGAGCATTTTCCCTTCTGATTTTGAGTAATAGAAGTTAGTCTTTCTCCACTGCTCTGGGATCGTTTTAGAGGACCGTCTGTGAGTTCAAAATGTACAACATTTGTTATTGTGTGCACATCAGCAGCTTCTCCTTCCTTTTGGACATGCATCAGCTGCTTCCATACACTTTTCTGCTGTTTTATAATGTCATCATTTGCATTGTCATGTAGATGAGAATGAGCTATATTTATGAATGTTGAATAGTAACTTCCTATAAAACTAATAGTCCTCATTTCATTGCTTGAGTCATTATATACAAATAGGTGTAATCATACATACTTTAGATTTAACCCTTCCACATTGTTAATGGGGTCAGATGGCCCCAGGTGCTTTTTCATTTTTTTAGGAGTGCACCATTTCACCCTTGCCAAGGGATAAACCATCAACCATGTTTAACCACCCCTGTCCTGGAGGAGTCACCTGATTGGACAGTGGAAGGGTTGGATTCATTTATGGTACAGTAAAGAAGAAGAAAATATCATTTCTATAGCGCCTCTCAAGATAAAAAATCACGAGGCGCTTCACAAAAACAGAAAATGTAAAAATATAAAAAAGAATTTAGAAATGTTTAAAAATATATTTAAAATGAGCAAAAATAGACAATTGTGATTAAAAAATGTTAAGAAAGAGAGAGAGTGAACAGGAAAGAGGGAAATCAGTGGATCCTGAGGAAGGTGGAATAGGTGGGGAGAGCAGAATAGAGAGAGAGAGGTGAAGAAGGTCATACAAAAGCCAGCTTGAACAAGTGAGTCTTCAGCTGCTTTTTAAAGGAGACCACTGAGTCCACTGATCTCAGGCTCAGGGGGAGAGAGGTCCAGAGTCTGGGGGCCACAGCAGCAGATGATCTGTCACCTTTGACCTTTAGCCTGGTGCTGCACAACCAGTAGGCTTTGATCACTGGACCTCAGGGACCTGCTGGGGGTGTAGGGACTAAGAAGATCACCAATGTAAGATGGTGCTTGTCCATGTAAGGCCCTATAGACCAGAACCAGGATCTTGAAATGAACCCTGAAGTTGACTGGCAGCCAGTGAAGCTGGAGGAGAAGCGGGGTGATGTGGGTGTGTTTGGAGGACTTGGTCAGAAGCCGAGCTCAGGCATTCTGAACCACCTGTAGACGGTTCAGGGAGGTTCTGCTCAGACACGTGAAAAGAGAGTTACAGTAGTCTAAGCGTGAGGAGATGAAGGTGTGGAGAACTGTCTCAAGTTCAGAGCGGGACAGAATGGGACTCAGCTTAGCAACGTTCCTGAGATGGAAGAAGGAAGAGCGAACAAGAGAACTGACATGAGAATCCAGGGTGAGAGCTGGGTCAAAGGTCACGCCAAGATTCCTGACAGAAGGTTTGGTGTGGGAAGCAAGCTGACCAAGAGAGTCTCTGACTTTGGGAACCAGCTTGTCTGGGGCACAGATGAGGATCTCAGTCTTATCTTCCTACAGCTGAAGAAAGCTCCCACCATCCAGGTTTTGATAGAGTCTAAGCAGGTGTGTAACAGCTGCAGCTTAGACATCTCATGGGGCTTAAAGGAGATGTACAGTTGGATGTCATCTGCATAAAGATGGTAGGAGATTCCTTTAAAGGAGCTCAGGATGTGCTGAAGAGGAAGCAGATAGAGGAGGAAGAGTAGAGGCCCCAGCACAGAACCTCGGTGAGACTGATAATAGCAATCCAAAGTGCTTTTTATGTGTGATCTGACAATTGATCAACCATTGCTTAAAAATTAAATACAGCTTAGCCGGTTAGTTGCTGTGATCATAAAACACGTAAACGGCAGCACGCAGAAATCACGAGGCAACGTTTTACGTGACGTTTACTTGTTGCTATGAGCAATAAGACAGAAAAAGCCACGCCAAAATAAGTTTAGGAAGCCCACTAAGAATCGTAATAAAAGCATTTAAAATAAATACCATACACAGTTGAGGAAACGTTGGTTTAAGTACCTGATATGAAGCGGTCGCTGCATAAGCGAAAACCTTTACTCTCGGGATCCCACAGCTTCATTTTAGCCCGGTCACTAGCGCGTTGTATTACAATGATCCAACGTTTGCGGCGTTCCGGATCTTGGGGAATCCTGTAGACGGCTCATTCCTTATGTCATCCGCGTCTGTTCTGCATCCTGGGGCACAACAGGAATCTACCATATTTCCTGTTTGAGTTTTCTGACAATAACAAATAGTCCAGCTGCGGTCTTCTGCCTGCCAATATGGCACCGCTTCGATTTGAACTGTTGCATGCCGGGAGACGTGACGTCAACTCCCGGAGCTCTATTGAGGTGAAATCTTCAAAATCGTGATATTGATTTTAGGCCATATCGCCCAGCCATATAGTAAAATAATATTTAGTAATTTGAGTTTTTAGGAAACATTCATAAATGGGCTTTATCAGCTGTAACTGAAAGAAAAGTCGGAATTTTTGGAAAAGAGAAATATTTTCTATCTTTAAGAAATTATGTGTATTTTATAAAAAAGCAAGTTTGCTGTTGCTTCTCCCTCTGAGCATGGTGTGTGTGCTGGTGTGTGTTATGGGCTTGATTCTTGGGGGTGGGTGACTGCTGCTGCCAGACTGCACTTCCTTTTAACACATTTTCCAAGCAAGAAGTGTGGGTGGAGTCTGGTAAGAGGGTGACCTGCTCTTTAACGTAACGTTACCATTGTCACTCTGAATTTACTTCTTTAGACTTCAACAACAAATGAAATTTACGTTTACAAAAACTTTCAGGTCATTAGAAATTATTTCTGGACCCTGTTCAACATGATTGTGTAGTAACTGTTAATCTTTTCAATGGTACTCAGATTCAGATGTATAATTTTTAAAATAATAATTTATTGACAACACCTGCATTCTCCATTTATATGGAGACTTTGAAAACATGAAATATTACATGTGTCTGATTTAACATTGTGTATATGTACATATTTTTGCCTGTTTCTTAAATAACTTATGATCCAATCAAGTGCCACTCCCCTGATACCATACTTGATAAGTTTTCCATACATAATGGTGGGATCGATAGTATCAAACGCTTTTATTGTAATGATATATTTGAGTTAACAATGTTATCCTGTCCTGTCTTTAATCCATCATGAACACCGACTACAGAGAAATCCTCTGATGCATCCATGCTGCTCAGTACCAGACCTGTATGATGTCACTATTTACCAAAGAGCCAATCAGCTGGCAGAGCTGCTGGTGAACGTGTGAGCATGCAGAACTTGTTAAACTACGTGACTCAACTTGAGGAACAAAGTAGAATCCAGCTGCTGTTATTTATTTGTTGTTGTTGTTTATAGAAACTAAATGTGTCTGCAGGGCTTGAGGCCCAGGGCAGAGTTTTAGACCTCAGACCAAACCACATCCAGACCTGTTATTAATAATATTGTGTATTATTTACACCAATCAAAGTTTTCTGTAAAGTTCACAGACATCCGAACCTTATGAAATAAAATCAATATTAAAGTTAAAAATGATTAAATTTGTTGCTTCATTAAAGTTCAATCATCTGTGAACACTTTTCTACTGGATGTTGTCCAGCTGAAGCAGACATCTGCTTATTTCTAACAGAGCTGGGGTCTCATTTATCAAACATGGCGTAGAATCCTGACTAAAACCGTACTTAAGCTCAGCAAAAAAAAAGTACTTACGCCAAGTAGGTTTGTGATCTATCAAACATGGAGGACACACAGCTGCACGCAATCGCCGCTTCATAAATCGGAGACTAACGAGAATGTTTCTCAGCTGCATTTTAGTCACATCCCGCCCTCACCACGCCCACTTACTGCCATAAATAGTCAATGCAAAGTGCCTTGTGGATCTCATGCATATACATAAGCCAGATGTTGCAGTGCTCCGCCAATGACATGGCGACCGTAGATCAAGACAGATCAAGGAAGCACCATTTCACAGAAGCAGAAGTTGAGGTACCTGTGGGTGAGGTGGAGAAATGACAGGAAGTGCTTTTGCAAAACAAATAAGAGAAAATCCACGGAGTGGCGCAGCGTTGCTGAAGCCGTCAATGTTGTGAGTTCTTCAGAGAGATCTGTGGTGGATATAAAAAATGGTCCAATCCGGATTCGATCCCCAGACTCCCGGGTGAAAGTCACACGTGCTAGCCAGTCACCCAAACGGAGATCTGCCCTGTTCAAGTAGCCAGGGTGCATGATCAATTGGGTCACAGTGACAGGACACACACAGTCACACAGATGCATGACATTCTGTCTCAATCTGTCCCCCTGCTGATATTCTGCATTCCACATTCTGCTCTTCAGGCTGTGTGTGTGTGTGTGCGCGCACGTGTGTGTGTGTGTGTGGGGGGGGTCTTGTTCTGTGTGAAAACGAAGCAGTACAAGTGATAATGCTGCAGGATTTCATCATTGTATCTTCTCAGCAGCAGCACTGCAGGAGCTCTCCATGTCCAACATGTGCATAAGCCAGTCCTTAGTCAACTTAAAGTTAAGAACATTTTTCCGTTAAGTTTTCTTTGATAAATCCCAACATTTGCGTGGAAAGTTGCTTACGCAGTTTTCCGACCCCGTTTTGTGCGTAAACAAGCTTGATAAATGTGTCCCCTGAGCTGTGGGAGAAAATATTCAGACTTATTTCATCTTATTTTCCATCGCTTGTAGGTTTAGTGCATTCACTTAATATTAATTATAGAATTATAAATAACAGGTCACTACAGTGAGCTGCGCAGTGGTTAGAGCTGTTGCCTTGCAGCGAGAAGGTCCTGGGTTCGCTTCCCGGCCTGGGATCTTTCTGCATGGAGTTTGCATGTTCTCCCTGTGCATGCGTGGGTTCTCTCCGGGTTCTCCGGCTTCCTCCCACAGTCCAAAAACATGACTGTTAGGTTGATTGGTCTGTCCAAATTGTCCTTAGGTGTGAGTGTGTGTGTGTGTGTGCATGGTTGTTTGTCCTGTGTGTCTCTGTGTTGCCCTGTGTTGGACTGGCTCTCTGTCCAGGGTGTAGCCCGCCTGATTGCCCATTGACCGCTGGAGATGGGCACCAGCCCCCCTCGCGACCCTACATGGACAAAGCGGGTTCGGACGATGGATGGATGGATGGAGGTCACTACAGTCTGGGCATAGAAAGTGTTTACAGAAGCTTGTTGGCAGCAGCTCACCTGTTCCTTCCACACTGAGAGGAGAAATCCTCTCATCAGCAGTAGGTGATCAACAGAGTATCATGACTGAAGACCAGCTGAAAAACACACTGAAAACACCGACCTCTGATCGGCCCACTGGGAATATCCCCTGTTGGGTCCTGGATCCGCCCACCGTCTCCATTAGACTGGAGCTGCTGATCTTGTTAACGCTCACTGTGACACCAGAGCCAGGCGTCGTTGGCGCTCATTAGTGCGACTAGATTCTACAGAGTTTTCATAAATAAACACACAGCTTAGATCTGTGGCTCGTGGAAAACCAAACCCAGAGCTTAGGACCATGTGATAGGTCAGTGTTTCTTTTTTAGTAACTCAGCAGAAATGTCTAAAATCCTGTGTTTTTCTGTCAATGTGGGGGGATGTGTGTACATTAATGAAGAAACACATGAATTTAATTTATTGTAACAAATGGCTGCAATGGAACGAAGAGTGAAAAATTGACAGAGGTCTGAATACTTTCCATACCCACTGTAAGTGTAATCATATTTTAAAGCCAGCAACTATACTGTGTTGCAAGAGACCATTGCCTCTCTTCTTTAGTGATGATTTCAAATAATTTTCAGTTAATTTTAATTTTATGACCTGATTTTTCTATCAACAAATGATCAGTTTTGAGATTTATTAAGGCACACCTTTCTACTCACGAGCTGTGGCAGGAAGGCAGCACGAGTAACTTCCTCCCACACTGGCACTGATTTCTGTTCCAGCACAGAGAAGCTGCCAGACATGCATTAAGAATAATGACGAATCAGTCAGTTAAGCTGCCAGCACGCTTCATTATAGCTATCCCGTTAATGGGCCAGCGTTGAGACGTTGCCATGGCAACCACCAAATTGCAATGCTGTTGAACAAATGGAGGTAAAAAAGCTCTTTGGAAACGGTGAATGGGGTGCTATTTTGGCAGTAGGCAGCAGCAGCTCATGCTGCTAAAGCACCTCATTTGTAGCTCGGGCTCCCATTAAATCTGCACTGGAAATGGCATCTCTTCAAAGGTGTTTGTGATATTTCAGAGGTTTGTCACTTTTATGGAAAGATGTAAGCCATTGTAATGAGAAAGAAATGGCACAAATCTGTGAAAAGAGATTTAGTTTTGTAGACACAAGAAGTCTGGGATTCCTTGTATTTTCTATATCAAATATATTGTTTATCAAAGGAAAATACGTAAATACTTAAAATTTCAGTTCCCACTGTGCAAAGACCTAGTTTGGACTAGTGTTGTCAAAAAAATCGATACCTAGATATAAATCGATGCTAAAAGTGGTATCTAAATGAGATATTCCATCCCTGTGGTATCGATATTATGGACTACTATACACAGCCTTCTTCAAGTACATCGACACGCACGACAGCCAGATGCCGTAAAGCAGCCTCCGCCTCCCAGACAAACAGAAGAAGACGCCGCATGGCTACATTACAATTTCCCACGCGAGTTGTCTCCAATCCAAGTTTTGTCTGCCAAATAAATAAACAAAAACATAAACAGCCCAACTTAATTAGCATACCAAGTCCGACACGTAGTTGTATATTCACACTTATGTGCTTAAAGGAAAACTCCCGTTTATTGCTACCCGGACTTATTTTCTAGCATGCAGTACGTTTGTTTACTCACACTGACAACTTTGGTGCTACTTGGATTCCCCGGGGTATTTAGATCCATCGGCGAATCGCCATCAGCCTATATCCATATAACGGGTGCGGACGGGCACCCATGGTGCCGCCTCGAAATAAGACATTATCTGCACCAAAACATCTTCATGTCGAAAGGTTTTGTTAGGAATCGTTAACATGATTCCCCTGTTCGTTTGGAGCGAGTCTGGGATTTCTAGGAGTAAACAGACTAGCTGCGGCTAATCTAACCGGCGCTTTTAATGATGTCACTGCCGTGCGCCAATCTGCTTTTATTAAGATTACCGGGAGATGTACCTTTGTCCTACTGTGGAGAAATTCGTTTTCTCCCTTTATTGACCAACAGAGTTGTTCAAAAGTACAGAACAAAACATATGGCATTACATCTTATGACAAAAATGCACCTTAAACAGAGTTTCAGCAGCAAAACATCACTCTGCAAATAGTGTATATATAGTGAGACAATTCATGATTTAAAGTGTTAACTTTCACCAGTTTTTGTATGCACGTTTGAAAAAATGCTGATACTTGAAAGGTTTAAGCACTTTACACACTTAATTCTTAACATTTAATTTTTGCAATATAAATTGAGGAATGTTATTTTTTGAATAAACTTGTTCAATAAATTGGTGTTTTTAAATAGTATCGAAATCGAGCATCGAGTTTTTTTTCAAGTATCGAATCGAGTTTGAAATTTTAGTATCGTGACAACCCTAGTTTGGATGTTCTATAGACGAGGCCTGGACAGACAGACTGAATATAGACATGATCCTGCATGTTGGCAGGGTTCATTCTTTTTCTTTTTGAAGTATGATCAGTCACTCTGAGTTCACATTATTTTATTTATCTGTAGAATACTGAATTACATTGGAACACATGATGGAGCTAAGACCTGTAGTCAGCTGAGAGCTCCTGATGGAGCACAGAAATTTAATATAAAATATAAAAGTTAACAAACTGAACCGATTTTGGCTCTGAAGATTAACAGAATCCCCCTCGATGTCCAAATCGGGTCGCGGGTCTTCTGAGTCAAACGGTCTAAAACACATCTGCACCTCCGGTTGTGCTATGTAGCTAGCGGGGTCAGAGTTTGGCTGAACTTCTCTGGTAATCCAATATCCGTTCTCGTTGCCGTATCCCAGAGAAAAAACAAATGTGACCGACTAGCAGAGGCTTCAGATGCTACATCCGACCGATGACACGTGTTTCTGCTATAACGCTAATGCAGAAACACCGGAGTCTGGGGTTGTTTACTACAGCGGTTTCAGCAGAGCTCCTTGTGAAACGTCACCAGCTGCCCAGGGCCTAGACTGGAAGCTAGTTCCTGTTCTCGCGCCAGTCACAAACATCAGATTTTCTTAAAATTCCAGCCGTGGAAATCCAAAAAACCTTTTGATCTGAGGTTTTAATACTTTTTTACACATGCCGTTCTAAGGAATTTTGCCTCTGGCCGATATCTTTAATGCCCACATGGACAACAGAGAGACCTAGAGAAGTGTGGTCGGGAGGAACGGCCCCCCCGATCTGAGTTAGAGCAGTATTTTGTTATTGGACTTCTGTGCTCGTCATGGATCGCCCATAATGAACACCATGTTCAGACATAAAGGTGTCCATATGTTGTCTTGGCACCAGGATATCTTAGGTCACAGCTTGATTGTCGACTTTGTTGTCGTCTCATCTGATTTGCAGTCGCATGTCTTGGACACTCGGGTGAAGAGAGGGGTGGGGCACTTAACTGACCACTACATGGTCATTAGTGGGCTTCAACGGTGGGGGATGATGCTGGTCAGACCTGGCAGGCTCAAACGTATCGTGGAGGTCTCCTGGGAATGTTGGGAGTCTCCTGTCAGAAAAAGTTTCAATTCCCACCTCCGAAAGAACTTCCAAAATTTTCTGGGGGAGGCGGGAGGACATTGAGTCCGAGTTGGCCATGTTCCGTGCTTCCATAGTCAAGGTGGCTGACTGGAGCTGTGGCCGCAGGGTTGTCGGTGCCTGTCGTGGTGGCAAACCCCAAACCCACTGGTGGACACAGACGGTTAGGGATGCTGTCAAGCTGAAGAAAGAGTCCCATTGGGTCTTTTTTTGGCCCGTGGGACTCCAGAGGCAATTGATGGGTACCGGCAGGCCAAGATGGAATGTGGCCCGGGTGGTTGCGGAGTTGGAAAAGGGTAGAATGCCTTTTCCGGGTCAGGGATGAGGTCCTGCCTCAAGTGGAGGAGTTTAAGTATCTCGGGGTCTTGTTCATGAGTGAGGGAAACATGGAACGTAAGCAAATTGGTGCTGTGTCTGCAGTAATTCTGGCATTGTACCGATCTGTTGTGATGAAGAGAGAGCTGAGCCAGAAGACAAAGCTCTCAAATTACCGATTGTTCTACGTACCAACCCTCACCAATGGTCACAAGTAGAGGTCGGCCGATATTGGTTTTTCTATTGCCGGTACCGATATGAGGCGGTCGTAGTCAGCCGATGGCCGATAAGTGCTGCCGATTTCATGGCCGATGTCTGGATGTTTGGCACCATCAGGTTGCTTAATTATCATTAAAAACTGTGGATGCACAAGATTTTTGAACCCAAGCTGTTTTAAACACTAAATTTAACCAGCTGTTGAATCTTAATTGAGCCACTGCTCAATGCAGATAAGATTAGTAAAAATAACAATAAACTGTAGTCGTTGTCGACTTCCTCCACTTATCCGGGTCCGGGTCACGGGGGCAGCATCCCAACTAGGGAGCTCCAGACAGTCCTCTCCCCGGCCACCTCCACCAACTCCTCCGGCAGGACCCCAAGGCGTTCGCGGACCAGATTGGAGATGTAACCTCTCCATCGTGTCCTGGGTTCGACCTGGGGGCCTCCTGCCAGCAGGACATGCCCGAAACACCTCCCCAGGGAGGCGTCCAGGAGGCATCCTGACCAGATGCCCAAACCACCTCAACTGGCTCCTTTCGATCCAGAGGAGCAGCGGTTCTACTCCGAGTCCCTCCCGAATGTCCGAGCTCCTCACCCTATCTCTAAGGCTGAGCCCGGCCACCCTACGGAGGAAACTCATTTCGGCCGCTTGTATCCGCGACCTCATTCTTTCGGTCATTACCCAAAGCTCATGACCATAGGTGAGGATTGGGACGTAGATCGACCGGTAAATCGAGAGCCTGGCTTTCTGGCTCAGCTCCCTCTTCACCACGACAGATCGGCTCAGCGTCCGCATCACTGCAGACACCGAACCAATCCGCCTGTCGATCTTCCGATCCCTCCTACCTTCACTCATGAACAAGACCCCGAGATACTCTCCATGGCCTCAACAAACTCCTCCCACGCCCGAGATTTTGCCTCGGCAATTGCCACTGCTGCACCCCGCTTGGCTATCTGGTACCTGTCTGCTGCCTCTGGAGACCCACAGACCAGCCACGGACCATCTGACCTCAGGAATTCACGTGATAAGGTGGGGCCAGGTTTCACAATGAGCTCGCCCGAAACTCTGGCTGAATAGGACCCACACCCACCCTCACACCTTGACTCGTGTTTATGTAGAAGATCATCAGGGGGTCTTTTGTTCCCTCTTCGGGGGGAAACTCCCACTGGGTTTAAATCTGGGACTCTCCACCATTTGACCTTAGAACTGAAGAAGCCTCTCGGATGAGAGGTGAAACGTCTTCAAGCAAGTCGAAGAAGTCCAGACGCTTTTCTTTCAAAGCTCATTAGACTAAACACAACAGTAAATGCACCATCTTGGACCGGACCCATGACAGGATACCACAGAACAATGCTACGCCCTCTGTTGTCCTGGCGTGGAACTGCTTTGCAACACTCCCTAGGAGACGGAGAAGTCCGAGAGCTAAACGTCTCCGTCCACGTGTGCGTGCGCGTGCGTCTCTCCCTCGTGGAGCTGACAAAAAAGTATAAATTAGGCTGAAGCGTGAGGAGAACCACCGCACTTCTCTGGGTCCTCCATTCATCACACACTCACAGATTTGGCAACAGAACACCTCTGGTGTGAGAGGTTCTCTGCTCAATAACATCAGAGAAGGAGAAACATCTGGCTGCTACCACTTCAGCTTTATGACCAACTACCATAGTACTGGAAAGAAAAACACCATTTGAAGTCATGAACAGCAAAAAACATTTTGACCTAGAAAACAGAGACTGGTGTTTAGCGCTAAATTGTTTCTTCTGGCAGTGCAGGTTTTTGGTTCCATTAGAAGTGTCTCAGGAAAGATACCTGAGGGGAAGGGTGAGGCCTAGTCCACACGTAGCCGGGGGTTTTTAAAAACGAATATCCGCCCCTCCAAAAACTTGCATCCACACCACCTCGTTTTACAAAACAACTCTGTCCACACGTACCCGGATAAATACGTTGTTAAGGACATGCCAGACCTGTAGGCGGCAGTACTTCCCCCGCTCTTAACCTCGTCCTTCGTCTGTGGTCTTCCGCAAGGAGCAGTAATTCCGCTTGCAAAAACAAACAAGCAGAAAGCGCTTGGACAATTGATAAAGCGAGCGCAGCTCTGAGGGCATCCATGATGTCGGCTAGTGTAAACACAGGTCGCACACGTGATGTCAGCATTTTTTTGTCGCGGAAAGTGACGTTGCGGACCTTAAAACTCCGGTTTTGTCCGTCCGCACGCAGACACCCAAAACGGAGAAAACGCAGATCTTCACTTTGGCCGGAGTTTTTAAAAAGTTTTCGTGTGAAAAAACTCCGTTTTCGTGTGGATGACAGGCCAAAACGTAGAAAAATAGCTACGTTTTGGCAGATCCCCGGCTACGTGTGGACAGGGCCTGAGTGTTCTGTGGCCCTGTAGGCATTAAAACCTAGCTTGTTCTGTGGAGTCACTATAACAGCTTTAATGCAGGAGATGTGTAGTGTTTACAGCTTAGACTGTAAGTTGATTTAATGTAAATGTGGTGTTTTACACTTTTGCATGACTTTTTTTCCCTTTTCACTCATGTACAGTAAACAATGTCATAGTTTGTGAGTGTCATTTGTTAAATTGAGTGAAATAAATTGAATGTTAATTTTTGGTGTAAGATTGCTTCTTTCTGTAAAGATGGGCTGGGTTGTTTTTCTTTGTCTTCATTAAAGTTTAAATATAGTTTGATTCACCACTGCAGATGGCTGCAAATTAGGTTGCAGGCCGTTCGTACTGCTGATGAAGGTTGGTTTATTAGAAAATGTTGTTTCAAGTAATATTCCCTGAAATATAAATGAACTCATCTTGGAAGTGTTCTCCCAGCAAACAGGTTTTTACATACGTGGAGTTAATTGGTGCCTTTCCTGTGGCGTCCTTAGGGATGGACTCTGACAAACATGTTTCAGCAGGGAGAAACACCTGAGCTCTGGCAGTTTATTTGTCTCTAAAGTCCCATGGGAGTTCAGCAGGGAAGCCTTGACCTTGTCGTCAGCTTTAAAAGATCTGTTTCAGGTCTGAGGTACTTCTAGTATTTATGCATCAGAGCAGGCTCTGGAAAGGGGAGTTAATTAGGTCTCAAGAGAAACGACTGACAGGTTTAGTAGATGAGTTCATCCATTCATTCAGCACATAAAGCGTAAGTCATTAGTGTTGTTATTGCCCAGGTTTAACAGTTCCTATCAACGTTCCAGCTCATTCAAAGACCAAGTTCACTTGTTTTTTTAATGCAATTTCTGTGTTTTCTAGTAGAAATAAATGTCTTGTGGGTCTATCGCTCCTGTTTCAGAAAGAAGTTAGCCACAGGAGAGGGGAGCACGAGACGGCATGACTTGGAGTCTTATTTCCTTATATTGTGACATCTCGCCTCTGATTGGCTAACATCAACATGACTTTACCGTTGACTCCATTTACTCTGCAATGTTGATGTTTTATCTCCACATGTGACACAAGCCTGAAGGAGTTCTGCTGTGTGGTTGAGTTATTATTTGTTGAAAGTTAATGATGTTTTTTATTTCTCCCGTTTCAGTATGCAAGGATCCACCATACAAAGTGGAGGAGTCTGGATATGCAGGCTTCATCTTACCCATTGAAGTTTACTTTAAAAATAAGGTACTTTCAAAAATCTCATTTGTCAAATTTTTCATTTTACATTTGAAAACATGCGTAGCTCTTTAAAGGGACATTATGGAAGTTAGACAGTCAAAACATGTATAGAAATAATAAATGTCTTCTTCATACATTCTCCTGCAATGCCCTGGTCCTGTAGAATGAGCCCTGGCATTTTTACTGTGATTGCCTGTTTTTCTGTAAAATCACAGAAAAAGAGAGATGCTCGGGTCGAGCAGGCTGCTTCATGCGCGTTCACGCTCAGGCATCGCCCGTAGCATTTGCTATCCGTAGCTTTAGCAGCAGAGAGAGAGGCAGTGCCACTTTGTCGCTGTTCCTAACGCCTAGTGACAAAGCTAGCTACATTTCTGAGGACCCTTAGCTACTTTCTGTAGAACTTTCTTCTAGATATTTCCTGCAAATTAGCAACAAAATAGCCATTTTTGCTCCGAACCGTTCTTTGAACGTTGTTTCAGCTGTCATCAAGGATATAAATGTTACAGATACTGTGAATGTTACTAAAGTGTAGCTCACCTTGTAAGATGTCGGACTCTCATGCAGAAGACCCGGGTTCGATTTTGGATGTGAACATAGTTCATTTAGAGTTTCTTTTTTACATTAATGGTATATTTTTTACAGTAAGATGCCCAAATTTTTATTTGAGACTCACCGAACGGCATTGAATTCACAGATAAAAAAGATGTGGGTTCAACTTTCATTTTGGAACAATTTTTCAAGCAAGGGAAGGGAATGATCTGAGCATGCAGGAGGACTGACCCATCATAAACCTTTGTCGGCTGTGCTGAAGAGAAAGCTACAGAACCAAATTATTTAATTAATTAGCTGTGCGTTCTCCTGTCCTCTGTCCTCCGACACACACACACACACACACACACACACACACACACACACACACACACACACACACACACACACACACACACACACACACACACACACACACACACACACACACACACACACACACACACAGAGAACTGTCTCAGCTGTTATTTTCGTTAAGGAGTGTGCACGTACAGCATGCGCGCCTCGTGCACGAGCCTACTATTGAAGCTGCCGTTATGCTTTTGGCCTGAGGGGGCGATTGCGAGCATAAAAATTCAAAAGTCCGTAAAGTCCCTTTAATGTCTTGTGTTTTCAACTCTTCCTGCTGGACAAGAAAACAATTAGAAACCATCGTTTTAATATTTGATCGATATCCAGCCTTTTAACATTTACAAATGTAATAATTTTAGTTTTTTAAAGGTGCTTTTTAAAATTATACTGAATTAAGTGGCACCTAAACCTCTGAGTGTGTGTGTGTGGATAAACCAGAGCAGCCTCTAATGGAAAGATGCCTTATCACAAAAATGCTTTTGCCTGAACTACATTGTCCGTGGAAGGCTTTGGGAACTGTTTTCCATCCTTTTGAAGTCTCTAAACAGAACTGTTGGCAGTGGGTTAGGGTTAGGGCTGCATGTTTAACAGGCTGTGTTGTTATATGCTCATCCCTTTGCCTGGTTCACCCTCTCTCTGTGTGTGTTTCAAACTGATTATCGTAACATTTTTAAATCATGTTGTTAATTCTTTCTTTACTGGTCTTAGTTTCTTTTTGCTGTGTATTAAAAGCTCGTCTAGGGACAAATGCTACAAATTAGCTATCGCTAACAGCATTATGCTACGAACATGGGGCTGCTGTTCTACAGTCTTTCTGTGTTTCTGTTCCTATTCCTATTGAATAAACTTAATCAATAAATACAAATGAATAAAAGACACAGAGAGGCAAATAAGCTGGTTTGCTAACTCAGCTAAAGGCTAACAACAGACCTGCTCTTCCATCACTTTCTGGCAAAAATCTGACCTCTGCCCAAGATGGACCAGCTAAGGAGAGATGCAGAACGGTTGTGTTTGTCCTGATGAAGAGCTAGCCGACATGCACACTCAGCTTTACCTCTCATTGTCCTTTTCTCTTATTGTGGTGCTGACCACCCTTCCTCAGGAAGAACCGAAGAAAGTTCGCTTTGATTATGACCTGTTTCTTCACCTGGAAGGTCACCCCCCAGTCAACCATCTTCGCTGTGAGAAACTAACGTTTAACAACCCAACAGATGAATTTCGAAGGAAGCTGCTGAAAGCCGGAGGGGTAGGATTGAGATTTTTCTGTACGTGTGTGTGTGTGTGTGTGTGTGTGTGTGTGTGTGTGTGTGTGCGTGTGCGTGCGTGCTGGGACTCTGGGCTTGTTTAAAATGTCATTTGGGAACATCCTGGGGTTCAGGACCTCTGGGTTATCCTGTTGTTCACTTATTTTGTGATGACTGATGGCTACCACATTCGGGGAAAACCTGTAGACTCTGTCTTGCAGGATTGACTGCAGTGAAGAAAATCGTAGCTGAAAGACTGAAACTGCTTAACAACTTGTCTTCTGTGCACTGGCTACGAGTTCATAAAGACATTGTTTATACGGAACTATCATCAGCAACTTCAGATACCACAGCATCTTCGATGGACGTGATGGCTAACCGTGATGCTGCATTGCGTTGTTTCTAGAGAATGCTGCAAAAAGCGCACCATGTGGTTGTCAGAGGAACTGCAGGCAACAAAATGCACAAAAATCTCTGATGGGCAAACTGGTCCTTCATTTAATGCAGCTGGGAAAACTAGCTTGAAACCTCAATCCTAAAAGTAAAGAAGGATGTTATAATTACCAACTGGTTTGCTCCCCTCACCACTCATTTCTGACCATTATTCATGATCGTAGTACTTATATGATTGCTTGTCTTTCCTTTTCTTGTTGACAGACACGGGACCCTCACAAGCAAGTTTCAGAAGAATCTAAAGTAAGACTGTCTGCAGACCTTTACGTTACTTCTGAGAGTCCTGGACATATTGATTCAAAGATATAGCTTTTTGCGTACCATAACTGTAATTTGTCTTGCTGCTGTTTACTTTAGCTTCATAAAGACATCAAACACACTCCATAGATTTTTACTGTAATGCAAATGGCTTGGCTTGGTTTTTGCCCACGTATTAAAATATCAAGCATCTCTTGATGTGTAAACTTAAAGGTGCCGTATGTAAGAATATAGTGAGAATTTTACAGTAAGAAAATCCCAAAAGAGTCTAATGCTAATGTGTCATTTTGGAAGGAAGGTTCAACTGAAACATGTTGCATATCCATCTGGCTGCTGGATGTCAAGTTTTCTCCTTTCAAAACCAAGGAAGCAGGGACGTAACTACTGTCAGTGAGTGGGTGGGGGGGGGGGGGGGCGTGTCTCCTGTGAGCTAATTCTGCAGCGCCAACATTTGTAATTTGACGACGGCCGGCAAAAAGCTCCAGAGTTGTTTAAAGTGGTTGCAGTAACCAGATTTGACTACAGGATGTCATTTTTACTTCTTTTCTACATAATGCACCTTTAACCTGTGTTAGTGGTTGCTGGTTCTGATACTCGAGAAGTAAGCACACAGATTTACTGATTAGGTCTCTCTGTCTTCTCTTAATGAAATTTACACACAAGAATCAAGTAGGGTTGAGTTTAAACGTGCTTTCATAGCAGTCAGCCTTAGAGGAAGACGTATCCCTCATAGCAGTCAGCCTTAGAGGAAGACGTATCCCCCTCCAGCTGCCTGGTTAAGATCTAAATCACATGTGAAAAGGTGTTGGTGCAAAGCCCATAACAATTATTAAGAAGTTTAAAGGGATATTATAAAACTTTTTCATATTTTAAAACACTTTTCTTGGGCCAGTATGTGCTAAAATGACCTTTTACAGAGTTAATGAAATGTCTCTCAGGCCCCACTGCCCTCAGTGGCCAGAATACCACACTTGCAACTTCAGAGTTGCCGGGCTGCTCCCTGCTGTTGGAGCGAGCTGTGGAGTGGGGTGGAGCTGGGGTTTGCTTCCAGCACATTTGCATGTTATAGACCATAAACACAGCTGATCTGCTTGATTTCGTGATGAACCGCTCCTCTAGAACCGAATGAAAGCTGAGGAGACATCTCAACCATTAGGTTGAGGTGTTAAAAAGACAAACTCACAGCATGGAGATATGTTTCATTTTTGGTTTAACCACAGAAATGTAATAACGGACACTAGGGGGTGCTAAAAGCGAGTTAAGCTTCTTAGTATCCCTTTAACAAACACACTGCTACTGTCTGTACGTGACAGATTTTTGCCACCTATCACAGGGCATCCGCGGGTCCTTAAAAAGTCTTAAATTTGCTTTTCCAAATTTAAAGCCTTAAAAATCCATAAAAATGACAAATAATCCTTAAATACAGTTTCCAAAGGTCTTAAATTACCAACGACCCAATAAACAAGATTCTTTTATTTCTATAAAATTTTCATGAATTTCTAGTTAGTGTTCAGCATTTTAGTGTACGATGTTGGCGTAAGCGGAACCGTACACATTCAGTTGGTTGTGAAAGGGGGCTATTTTTAGATGAGCACATTAGCTGGTTAAGCTAGTGGAAGCTTGCGCCATGGCGAAGTGCAACTTTTATGGTAAATGGATGGCTAATCCCACGTTCGCGACATGGTTAGCACCGGTTCCAGGCAATAGCTGGAAATTATAGCTCAAATTTTATTTAAAAAAATTGCTTAAATTTGGTCAAAGTAGCCTTAAAAAAGGTCTTAAAAGGTCTTAAATTTGGCTCCCTTAAACCTGCAGATACCCTGCTATCAGAAAATGCTTTTACTTTTACCACACTACGCCCTCATTTCGCAAGGGTTCACCTGAAAATAAAATCTGAGTTTGCATTGGAGCGACCCCTTGTTCATGGAAAAGACAATGTCTCAGACACTAAAAGTCTCCGTGTAGTTAAAAAAAACAGAAGTGCATTAGCCCGATATCATCGTCTAAACCAATCAAAGGTAGTGAAAGGCCTGGACCGCCGCTCTGGTTAGCTGGACCACAGCCAATCCCGCCGGTGCTTGCATTAGTGTGTAGGGCTATGCTAGTCAGGTAAAACGGAGATGAAGTAGCGCAGAGAACCCACAGTGCTCTGACATGGAACCATCAACCCCCACGTTATGGTCGGCCTGTCTCGGCATCAGATAATAAGCAGCATACAAATGACTCGGAGCCTGCTGATATCTAAACACGTATAAAACCCTTTTTACGTGCTGCGATAAAAGTTCCCTCTCCCTGCTGCCCTTCAGAGGCAGGCAGCGGGAAACAGATCATCACACAAGGCCTAATTAATTATTTATAGTTCAACAATATCAGCATAAATCTGCAGTACATCGACCTAAAGTTAGCTGCATTGTCCTCTATTTTCCACTCATAAACTGATTATGTCAGCTTGTTGCTGTTTGTTTGGCAGGTAATGGTAATGCAGGAGGGATCAACATCTCTGTTCAGCCAGCACCTCAAACTTCCAACACTTCCCAACAACTCGCTTACATCCTCCTCTGACCCAAAGAAGACCAAGAGCTTCCACAGTTCAAAGGTTAGTCTCAGGTACAGCTCAGAGCTGCATGTTCTCCTGGCTACACCCTGCTCAGACATCTGTAACAGAATGAAATGGCTGTTTCCCCCTCTCCTCTGACACAGAACTAGTCTGCATGAGATATGGCTTCAAGGTCTCATGCATTTGCTTCTAACCTGCTTCTTTCCAGCCCAACAGAAGAATAAAGAATGGACTCTTTCCTTTTAATTAATCAAAGAACTCTATTTTAATAAGCTACCGGTAATAACGCAACGTGTTAGTCAATAATAAGATGTGACCAATCTGTGAAATCAAAATATTAATTACTTTATTATAATCCTATAGAATATAATAAGTAACATGACTTTAAATGTTCCACTAGGACTGATCTCACGTAGCGTTAAGACATGACACATTGCTTTTACTGATCCAATCAGAATCTTCCAGATCTGATGGAGGCGTGGTTTTGGTGGCGTTTGGTAAATCTGTCATCTTTTCATTCGACCATAAACCAAAACATCCGAAGTATAAAACTATGCCCACGTCATCTTTAACGCCAGTTCAAAGCGTTCCAGAGAAGCTGTCGGAGTGGCCAATCCGTAACTTTCCTCTTCAGCCGACAGAACCAACGACAAGCTGGATAAAATCTGTTGCTGTTCCACCTGCTGCAACGGTTCCTTTCAGAATAAAAGCTGAACCATCACGACCCAGGTTCGGCTCTCACCAGACACCAACAAAATTGTCGTGACCCGGAAGTATCTCACAGACTGGTCTGGTCGGCAACCGCTGCTTTTCCTACATGCTTCGGTTCCAGAAAAGGTCAAGCTGGACCTCGACATTCCTGATCTAGACAGAGACTTCCGCTAAGGGTATGTAGGCCAGCAAATGGCGTCGAATGTGTTTATGAATCTCCTAACCAAAGCTTAACGCGAAGACATCACCTTCATTTCCCATCAGAACTAATCGCTTCTTCGGATTTGCTGGTTCTGAGCAACATTCCACATCACACCATCCTTCGTCTCATCCACCTTAGTTACACCATACATTTAGTGTTAAAGTTAGTCTAGTTTTAATTTGTTTAGTAAGTAAGTAAGTAAGTAAAAGTGTATTTATATAGCGCCTTTCACAGATATAAATCACAAAGCGCTGTATCTTTAAACTTTTAAACTTTTAAACTTGACTCTCTCTTCCGTTACACATCCTTCACTCAAAGTCTCCAGGCTTTCATCCCAGCTTCAACGTTATCATTCCAGCATACTCAAAAATCCAGGATTTTAAAAACCTTCATGTTGTCTAATGCTAAGTAAATATTGCCTATCACCCAGGTAATGTTTTTTTTCTCTAAAGCTGCTGTGACATTTTGAGCTAAATAGGGTTTAAATCTTCCTTATAAATGACATCTGACATGGAAAACAGACAATATCAAGTTTGAGAAAACAAATTTGTATATATTCAGGGCAGGGTTTGGAGTCTTACTCATTATTATTCATGATACTCATACATCTCGCCTCTGATTGGCTAATAGCAGCATGACCTGTCCTTCCTCCATTCGCTCAGAAACATTGTTTTGTCCACAAATAACTCAGTCCTGAAGGAGTTCTGCTGTGTTGTGGGGTTGCTAATGCTAACAGTTAGTTTCTACTAGCCAAGATGCGGCCTGCTCCTTCCTGGACGCTAAATGAACACATCCTTCCCCTGGTCAAAAGCCAAGGTGGACGAGTACTTTATGTAAATTTACAGTATGACATAGATCTGTGTGGCATTTTCTGACCCGAGCGTTTTCTCATCTCTGCGTCTTTCAGCAGCTAATGCAGAAACAGAGCTGGAAGACTATTTTCACATTCAGCACAGCATGCATGCAAAACGAACAAGTAAAAAAAATAGTTTCTTAATGAGCTTGCTCTTTAAAGTAGCTCTCCATACCTTTCCTAGATGAGGGAGCATGTAGATAAGTTTTGGGGCTGATGTTTTATCAACAACACAGCTTTACTATTACTCCTTGGCTTTTAAACTCAGAACAAACTGTTTTATTCTTTTGCTTTTATTAGTTGGTTTAAAGTCTCTTTATTACCTTAAGTATATTTAAGTGCTGTGCACTTGATATTCTGTTCAGGTGTTATTTATGTACAACACTTTGGAAACACTTTTTTTTTTTTACATTAAAAACCCCTCCAAAGGAAATTAGCCCCTTTTGGCCTCTGCTGGGGAAATTACATCAAGCATACTCGACTGAGACCCTCCAGGCCTCTGTGTTCAACGTCAGGTGGTCTCTGACGGACCACCGTGCCCTTGAAAAGGGGGGATATGTAGCGTGATGAATTGTCCATTTCTGACCTAAAAGGCCCTGCTCAGTTTTGCTCTGCTCAAAGCAAAACCAGAAGTTTCTGACACAAACCTAATCTGCATGAGATATTGCTCAAGGTCTCATGCTTTGCTTCTAAACTGTTTCTTCCTTTCCAGCTCAAGAGAAAAATGAAGACAAAGGACTCTTTCTTTTAATAAATCAGAAGAACTCTATTTTTAATAAAGCTAATCAAACAAAGTGTTAGTCCAATAATAAAATGTGAACCAATCTGTGAAATGACAATGTTATATCAGTAGTTATAATAAGTAATATAACTTTAAATATTTGCACTAGGCATTCTCATCCATGTAATGTTAAGTCACATGACACATTTCCTTTTTCTGACCCAATCAATCTTCCAGATCTGACACGAGGTGTGGTTTTGGTGGTGCTTGGTAAAACTGTCCCTTTTTGATTCAACCGTAAATCAAAACATCCAAATTATAAAACTATGCCCACATCATCTTACTTCAGTTCAAAGCGTTCTAGAGAAGTTGTCGGAGTGGCCAATCCGTAACTTTCCTCTTCAGCCGAAAGAACCAACGACAAGCTGGATAAAATCTGTTGCAAGGTCTACCTGCTGCAATGGTTCCTTTCAGAATAAAAGCTGAACCATCACGACCCCGTTTTGGGTTTTGCTAGATGCCGATAAAACCGTCGTGACCCGGAAGTATCTCATGACTGGTCTGGTCGGCAAACCGCTGCTTTTCCTACCTGCTTAGGTTCCAGAGAAGGTCAAGCTGGACCTCGACATTCCTGATCTGACGGGGACTTGCGCAAACGGTACGTAGGCCTGCAGAAGGGTCTCAATATGAGTTATAAATCTCCAACCAAGCTTAGCGCGATACAGTTGTGGTCAGTTTACATACACTTGTAAAAAATATAATATAATGGCTCTACTGAGTGTCCCGTTATTTCTAAAACTCTGATTTTTCTCTGATAGAGTGATTGGAACAGATACTTCTTTGTCACAAAAAACATTCATGAAGTTTGGTTCTTTAATGTCTTTATTATGGGTTAACAGAGAAAAGTGATCACATTTGCTGGGTCACAAATATACATACAGCAGTGCTAATATTTGGTTACATGTCCCTTAGCCATTTTCACTTCAATTAGGCGCTTTTGGTAGCCATCCACAAGCTTCTGGCAAGCTTCTGGTTGAATCTTTGACCACTCCTCTTGACAGAATTGGTGAAGTTCAGTTAAATTTGATGGCTTTCTGACATGGACTTGTTTCTTCAGCACTGTCCTCATGTTTTCAATGGGGTTTAAGTCAGGACTTTGGGAAGGCCATTCTAAAACCCTTATTCTAGCCTGATTTAGCCATTCCTTTACCACTTTTGATGTGTGTTTGGGGTCATTGTCCTGTTGGAACACCCAACTGCGCCCAAGACCCAACCTTCGTGCTGATTATTTTAGGTTATGTTGAAGAATGTGAAGGTAATCCTCCTTCTTCATTATCCCATTTACTCTCTGTAAAGCACCAGTTCCACTGGCAGCAAAACAGCCCCACAGCATAATATTCCCACCACCATGCTTGACTGTAGGCATGGTGTTCAATTCAATTCAATTCAATTCAAAAATACTTTATTAATCCCAGAGGGAAATTGATTAATTCTTGGGGTTAAAGGCCTCACCTTTTCTCCTCCAAACATATTGCTGGGCATTGTGGCCAAAAAGCTCGATTTTTGTTTCGTCTGACCACAGAATTTTCCTCCAGAAGGTCTTATCTTTGTCCATGTGATCAGCAGCAAACTTCAGTCGAGCCTTAAGGTGCCGCTTTTGGAGCAAGGGCTTCCTTCTTGCACGGCAGCCTCTCAGTCCATGGAGATGCAAAACACGTTTGACTGTGGACAATGACACCTGTGTTCCAGCAGCTTCTAATTCTTGGCAGATCTGCTTTTTGGTGATTCTTGGTTCACTCTTTACCCTCCTGACCAATTTTCTCTCAGCAGCAGGTGATAGCTTGCATTTTCTTCCTGATCTTGGCAGTGATGAAACAGTGCCATGCACCTTATACTTACAAACAATTGTTTGCACTGTTGCTCTTGGGACCTGCAGCTGCTTTGAAATGGCCCCAAGTGACTTTCCTGACTTGTTCAAGTCACCAATTCGCTTTTTCAGATCCATGCTGAGCTCCTTTGACTTTCCCATTGTAGCATTTGTGGGCGTTTGTATCCAATGAGCCCTATTTACCTGGCCTAAGAGAAGTCACCAGCTGTAGTCACTCATAATCACTCACAAGAAGTTAAGAGGCCATGCTATGAAGCTCAGTTCACTGACACGTTTCTAAGTCACCAAAATTGCTAGTTCATGTTGCTGTATGTATATTTGTGACCCAGCAAATGTGATCACTTTTCTCTGTTAACCCATAATAAAGACATTAAAGAACCAAACTTCATGAATGTTTTTTGTGACAAAGAAGTATCTGTTCCAATCACTCTATCAGAGAAAAATCAGAGTTTTAGAAATAACGGGACACTCAGTA